>NC_042496.1:11283985-11285088 GCF_005508785.2 Acyrthosiphon pisum | reverse complement strand
TTGAATTCAAATTTAATACTGTCCATTATACAGTGACCCACTTCTAACTTACTGTACAGCAGAGCGACATCCACTTACCCACCTTTTTTTTTTTTATTAGCATTTAAAGTTCAAAAATTGACAAAATATGGAAAAATCACGAAAATTACCTAATTATGTTGAGTTTATAATTCGTAAAAATTTTTCGTTTTAGAACTAAGATTTTAATGTGATACAAGATTCCTTATAGGATAATCTACCTTTATAAAAAAAAAAATGTCTATAAGAAAGTCAAATTAAATTTTTATGAGCGTTTGAAATTCATATTTTTACAACATTTGATATTCACTCGATTTCTTACGTAACGATTTTCTTATTTTGTTGTAATTAAAAAACGAATGACTGTAGAAACTTGAAAATTTCACTGAATGTTTATATTAGCATTTTATATATACGATAAAATTTTGAAAATAATTTGACTCTTTTTGAGCTGTTTACGGACATTGTAAGTTTTCAATTTTTTTAGTTTTTTTTTCTATAAATATCAACAAAGTTTTATCTATTGGGCCAAAAAGTGTAAAAAATTAATACAAAGCTCCTGATACATTGTTACAATAGCAGTTGAAAAATAATAAAAATACATATGCACAATTTTTTTGTATAAGCATTTGAAGTTGAAATTTTGACAAAATTTATCAAAATTAAAATTGAATAATCATTTTGTAGTTAAAAATTTATAAAATGTTCAACTTTTATATCTAAGGATTGAAAATTTAAAAGAAGATTCCACGTGAATATTTAATTATGTTGCCAAAAATTCTAAGAAATACATAAGCACAGTTTATTTTTATAGTCATTTTAATTTCCAATTTAGACGAAATTGCATATTAAAAAACCTGGAATAACTATTTTAGTTATTTTGTTGTGATTGTAATGATTGTATAATATTATTTGTGGGTACTTGAAACTTCTAAAGTATACTATTATATATCTATGAGAGTACCACGGTTTGTTGTTGATGTATAATGCGTTACCTGATTGATATTGTGGTATGATTAATTTGGAATTTATTATTAATACCTATTATAGGTCAATTTTTTTTTAATACTATAGATAAGTATACC
>NC_042496.1:11282842-11283885 GCF_005508785.2 Acyrthosiphon pisum | reverse complement strand
CAATAGTCATTTGGTTCATTTGTTGGCGGTCGTAGATTAAAGATTACAAAGACATTGATATTTGATAAGAAAATAACAAACAAATGTCGTTATAAAGAGAAATTTCGTTTTTTATTCAATTGTAAATTGTAATAGCTAAGTACCTAACTAATTGTATTACTATTTACTACTATTACTATATTAAAGTGAATACAATATTTAAAAAAATATATTTTTATTTATCCTTTAAACTAAACATTTCATATTGTGGTATATATTTACGTTGCCTATTGTAATTGCATAAAATACAATAATATAATAAATTTAATGAACGTTTTAGGCATATATTAATACAATCAAGAATTTAAAGGTAATATTTACATTATTTTTTATTGTAAATCATAATTCATAACAATAAAAATCCTCATTTATTTAATAGAATAAGTAAGTAGTATAATCTCAAGACAGTAGTATAAAATCAGAAAACACTGTTGGGTATTTAGAATCTAAACACCCAACAATACTATTCTAATAATTTATAATAATAATTTAAACTTTAGAATAACTGACACTCATAAATAGTGTAGATAGTGTTCGCTGTTGGTTACGATCTATCAATGTTGGTTATTAATTTTCGATTTTGGTTAGGTATAATACCATAATGTTTTTAAAAGTTTTATTAGAATAAAGTGTATAATATAATAATTTATTATTCATTTATAAATATGATATTTTAATGGAGGTTCTATGGGCTTTTCATTTTAATGTCATTTTAATGTATGAATATTTTTACATAACATTTACGCAAATTTACTAAGATAATGATTATTGAAAAATCCATTTTGTATACATATAAGATTGCAAGAAAAAAGTAATTAATTTCATTGTATTTCATACCTTTTTTGAAATAAGTATTTACTTGGGTGCATTTAGTATTTTTAGTATCAATAATTATCAATTTAACATTTCTTTTTGTTTTTTTTTTCAGGTTTTATTAATTCATTTTGAACTTATTTTGTTAAAACTTATAAGTATAAAGTGTAATTGATACAACTAAGATGAGT
>NC_042496.1:11281617-11282742 GCF_005508785.2 Acyrthosiphon pisum | reverse complement strand
TCAATAATGTCCATGTGGTTGTGAGTAATATAATCTAATATTGTAGTCTGATGATTTTTAAGAATTCAAACTAAAATATCCAGAATCATAAACAAAAAAAATTATTCACAAACTAATTAGTTCATTGAAGAAGGGTTAGTTATAGGGCACAAAGTAATATCAATGTTCAAAAGTCTATACAAAAAAATCAATTGGAGATAAGTTCAAATAAGTGAATGAAAAATTTAAACGCTCTTGCTCGGGTTCTTGTATATGTGATTGCAATTCATGGACATAACATAATGTTTAGTTTAAAATAATAAAGTCAATTTCTTAAAAAAACTTAAAAATCAAATACATTTTAATTTGTAGATAATTATCAGAGATTATTAGTTGGAGTAGTTAAATGTGTGAAAATGGATACTTAAATAATTAATTTAAGAACAATTAAAAAAAAATGTAAGAGATAAATTAATTTTAAGACGCAAAAGAAGTTGTACTTAAGTTAAGTACTAAACGCTGGACACTGTAGACAATTTTTAAGTACAAAACCAAAAATTTTAAATTCAAATAAAAACATATAGTCAGATAACTGGTTTGGTTTTGTAAATATGTGGGGGGGGGGAATTTGAATTAATACAATATGAATAAAAGTGGGAAGGAATATTAAGTTTGATCAATGTTACACAAATAATTAAAAACAACATAACTGTGACCTGTTCTATACAACATAAAATACCTACCTACGCTAAAGATTATTTGTTATACTGTTATAGCAGGGAATGTTGAAACCATAGACCTATAAACTAAGTTTTTATTAACTTAGTTTATAGGTCTATGGTTGGAACATAGTAGTGAATTAGTGAAGTACTCACAATTAATCACTTATTATGTTCCTCAATATACTCTAAGGTACAACTTTTTTGTATTTATTGATAATTTTTACTTCAAAATAATCAAAATATTATAGATTATGTATTTTATATTTTGGGGGTGCACATTTTAAACTTGGGGGTGCACAAGTCCCCTGTGCACCCCCCTAGTTGCGCCAATGCCTAGACTCAGTGCCGCATTTAGACATTTTGCGCCCTGGTGCGAAAAAAAATTGACGCTCCCTAAGCTCTCGGTGAAAAAAAATTGCTTCCT
>NC_042496.1:11249433-11281517 GCF_005508785.2 Acyrthosiphon pisum | reverse complement strand
ACCTAAAAACACTAAAAACCCAATTACATAGATATTAAATATAGATAGAAAGATAAATAATATAAAATAATTCAAATTAATAATGCAATAACTAAGTTTTTGAAAAATTTATTTTGATTGTTTATGTTATATGTATTTCATACAGAATACAACTTGAAAAATTACATTTTTAAAAAATGGTTTCACACGAAGCTTAACATTAAGAAGTAGCATAATATTATTAACTGTATTTAAATAAATAATTACATACCTAGACAAAAATATATAAATATGAATTAATATTATTAAACATAGTTTTTAATTTATTTACAAAGAAGGAAAATTATTAAAATTAAAATGTAATATCATTTTTAAAAATTAAAAAAGTAACATTTTTTGAAGCAAAATACTTTTTGTTGCAATAATATTAATAATATCCTCATTATCAAGATTTTATAAAATATCTTTTTCTAAAGCCATAAGCATGAAACATTCCAAATGCTCTTGTGTTAATGAATTCTTTAAAGCATTTTTTAATATTTTTAATTTTGAGAATGAACGTTCACAAGATACTTGCATAACTGACAGAGTCAAAATTAATTTGTAACATAAAAATAATCCAGGATACGCTCCGCTAAAAAAATTATAATGAAATACCTATTAACTTTTAGCAACAATTAATACAACTGCTTTCATCATGATTGTTACTACTTAATTCACATTTTTCATATTGATATTCATCACTGCTATCAGAATTGTCTTTTATTTCATTTGTTAACTCAGAATAATGTGTTTGAATACTTTTGTTTACATTTTTCCATTTAGAACGAAAATATAAGCAATATAAGAATAAGCAATATAATAACAATAATAATAATAATAATAATAATAATGTTTCTAATAACAATTTATTTATGCCTTATCGGGTAAACCACCAAACTAAATTAATTTAATTTTTTTGCATAGTGCTAAGACGCTAAGTAAAAATAAATATAAGGTCCTAAATCTTAAAAGCCCTATGGATTCAATCTTGAAAAAATTGACTACTGTATATTGGAAGGGGGCGCACCGGAAAGTCCCGGTATCCCGGTGGGCCTATCTGCCCCTGCGGGTGATGATCGGTAGGTATATTTTACAATATTACGTAGCTCCCATAGACATGTTAACTAAGTTAATATGTCTATGGTAGCTCCATCCCCAGGTCATTAGTTGGTTGAAAACTTGAAACATCGATTGCTTATTATTTGTAATAAGTCATAACTCATAATATTTATAGTTATCACCGTGATTCGTCTTCACTCTTTCGTACTCGTATTTCTCCTGTGTGTCCGTGTAGTGTATTAAAGTGTATTACTATTATACGGTCGGTGTCTTTTGTAATATTGACTAGTTTGTCTATTTTTCATTTTCACAATTAGGTACCATGTCTAATAAAAGGAGAGTAAGTAAATATAAGTAAGATCACTAATATCGTTACAGAAAATCAAGTTGTGGACTTAGTGGTAATATTTTTACTGTGGCTGTTCATCGTGGGGTTATAAATATAACAACCAACGAAGTACTGGACGAATTGGCAAAAAAAAAAAACAAACAATAGATTTACTAATATAATAAAATATTGTCAATACTATAATATATTTATAAAGTCTGTATATCTAAATTATAAATAAAGTTTGTATTTACCATAATTTTATAAATTGATATTAGACATAACCATAAATTATATTTTTAATGATAAAATAATGTATGTTAAAAAATCAGCCATATCCCCCCCACCCCCATGACAAAATCATTTGACCGCTTCTGTACCTCTAAGAACAATTTGAAATTTCACAAAATGGGTTAAGTAGTTTTGAGTATATAGGTTACAAAGTACAAACATGATGCATTTATAACTTTCATATTTGTTTTATGATGTAATTTCTTTATTCGAGGCCATAAATGCTACGATTTGATGCATGCTTTTACCTCATCTACTCTTATAACCACAACGGCAACAATTTATACTGGGCTATCCATTTAAGTGTCTACTCAAAGGTGAAACTGAAAAGTTTCAACTTTTTTTCCTTAAGTTGATCTTACTTCGCCCAATAAGTAACTAGATTTTTTACTATGTTTTAAGTATTTTACTTTTTTTAATGAAATTATACTTATAAAACAATCAGTTTTTGCTATACGTCCCAGTCGTCGATTCAATGTTACTTTATACAATATACATTTAGAACTTCCCTCCCTAAAGCGGCATTAAGTTTATTGGCGGAAATCGGTGGGGTTTAAGCTAAGGCTTAGCCCCCTCCAAAAAAAAAAAGTCCGTCAAGTCCTTTCCCTTTTTTAGTTGTGTGGGATCGAAGCCCCGTTCATATTGATGTTAATAATGTTATAGTCCCCCCTCCGAAATTGTAATAGATTTCCGCCTATGAATAAGTTAGAAAAATTTTCAGATCTTTCTCTTTGCACTATAAGGCAGGAGGGCAGGTTTTAGTGTGACAAATGACACATAGGTATATATTATTGCTGTGCGCTTAAATAAATGTTATCATTAGTATCAGAAAAATCAAATTTAAAACCACTAATATCTTTAAATGGCTGCATCCTAGTTCAGTCCTTAATTCAAAATTGCTATACTAGTTGAGTCCTGAATTATTTAAGATACCCCACTAATTGGGTACCGAGGTTTTTCAGGTACTACTAAAGTTGGGTTACGAATTATTTTAAGTAATACTGTTGAGTATAGATAGTACCTATCTATACTCAATGGTAATACACTAGTTGTGAGCCTTATAAATGTTGTGTCTCACAAAAAAGTAACACGCATTGCGTCCCACAATATTGCAGGTTAGGTAGTAGAACTTTTATTTCGTTTTCAAGGGTTCTCCGTGATATTGCTCTGGTGATATTATTAACGAAATTTTGATTGATATTATTATTATTTTTTACTGACATTTTGATCCTTATATTTATTTTATTATATTATGATTTATGGACTATATTGATTTTGATTAGATTTAAAAGATTCAACGTTTATTTATTTTTTATTACGTTAGATAAACAAATTTTTGATTGTCCTGGATTTTTTGGAATGAAATTCGTGTACACCTTTTCTACGGGACACACCTCATGTGCTCCTTTAGTTTAGTCCCTTCTATTGTTTGGTGAGTAATGAGTACTACACTAAACTGACGTTTTACCTCCCATTTGAATATGCTTAGAACTGCCTATGATCTATTTAGACCAAGGTATGGTTAAACGAGTTTTTTACAGTTTCTTTGCCATTCAAAATATAGATTATTAGAATCTTACAATAATTCTAATCATCTAATATTCTAATTTTACATTTTATGATATAATACAATACCATGAAAAAATATTAAAAATGTAAAAAAATAAATACATATTGTCATATAATAGAGATATGAATAGAATATTGTTTAAAAAAATCACTTTTGTATTGGTACAACATTAGTTCTTAGTATCATACCTATATATATTTACATCACAATTTTGTAAAATTTTGTACTTTTATGGTTAAGGATTGAAAACTTAAAACAAGATTCCATGTAAATAGGTAAATAAATTACTTTACTCATAATAATATTATCAAATATAGGTACTTAGTAATATCATAGGCTGATTGATTGTTTTCGCTCAGAATAATTTTTCGTATACAATGATCATTGAATTCAAATTAACACAATCCATTACAGTGAGTAGTGACCCACTTGTTACTTACTGTACAGCGGATTGACACCCACTTGCCCTGCACCTTTTTTTTTTTTTAATGAAAATCAACCATTTCAACGATTTCAAAATTAAAAATTATGGCATCCAAACAAATTGGGCCAGTTGTTGACAAAATTCCATAACTAAAAATGAGCACCACCATTCTCAGCGTCTCTTACTTTCCGTCAAACTCTTTTTCGCTTAAGGTAGAAAAACTTATTATTACATACATCATTACATTTTTACATACATTACTTACATAACATATTATGCTACCTATTTTCAAATGTTAGCTATTAAAAGCAAAATTTTTATGAATTTCTAACTGAAAAATAATTTGCAAATTTTCGAGATTTTGATGAATTTTAACTTTAAATGTATATAAAAAATAATTGTACCTACCTGTAAAATAATGTATCTTTAATATTTTTGAATTGCTATTAAGAAAACTTGTGAGGAACAGGGGCGGACTGGGAGGTAAACAGCCCAGTATTCTATAAAACTAAACGACCCAAACCCCTATTTATAACAGCTTCTTTATGAATACCTACTTTTCGGGTATAAATTATAAATAGACAATAGCCAATAGCTTATAAATTGTAAATTGTATAAGAATCATAAATGTATAATCTTTTTGATATTATTGATGTTTGTTTAATAATGTTTTTATCATTTATTTCATTGTCACAATTCATACTCTTATTAAACCAAAATCATCTTCATCAGTTTCAGAATCATCGCGTTATTATAGTCATTACTTTTAATATAAACTTTACCTATATAAATGTTATCTGTTCTCTTTTTCAACAAATCTACAATATTTTCATATATATTTGCCAATGGTTCAATAATTGTAGTTTAGCAATAACTTTCTGGCGAAGGATGTATCAACCAAATCAGATAAAGGGTTTAAACATTTTTCTGGATAAAACCGATTTTTAAAATTGTTGCTTAAGGAATTATAATACACTATAGGTATAACATACCTAATATGCGCATACAAATATGATTATAAAATTACGATTCAACTATGAACTTATTGTAGCATTGTACCAACCAATAGCAGTGTTTTTTAAACTGTTTTATATTTAAAAATAAATTTAAATAAACTTATTAGCAATATCGTCAAATATTCAAAATTTCAAATGCCCCGGCGTCCCGCCCACACATATAAACCGGGTACACTAGCACACCTGGCCAGTCCGCCCCTGGTGAGGAAGCTTGCAATCAATTTTAAGTTTTTTTATCTAATGAAAACCTAGTCAACTTTATCGACAGTAATTTAAAATTGGAAATTTTCTCATGGATATAAATAGCTCAAAAAGATTCACAATATTTTGAAAATTTTGCAATGCAAATTCAATTATTTGGTGAAAATGTCAAGTATCTTTGGATTTTCGTTTTTGAATTACAACAAAAAATCAAAAATCGATTAGGTATTAAGAATTATTAATTTACCGGTAAATATCTAACAACGAAAAAATGTTTAATTCAAACGCTCATTAAGAATTAATATTATCTTCCGTAAACGTTTTGACTGTTTGTTAAATATAAAATAACTTGTGTGTGGGGTCTTCTATTGAATCTTAGCTAAGAAAAGAAAAATGTTTGTAAGTTGAATTTACAAATGTTTGCGATTATGATGAATTTTGTCAAAATTCTAACATCAGATAATCATAAAAATTTACTGTGGATTTATGGCCAACTTTTTTTTAAATTACGTTATTAATAACTTATGTGGAACCCCTTGTATTATATTTCTAAGTTTTTTGATAGAGTTATTTGTCGACAATAATTAAATAAAAACTTTTAAGACAATCGAAAATCTCTCAAGATAGCTATAAAATGAATAACTCAAAAACAATCAAAATATTTTTAAAATGTCATCTCGTACCTATGTAAACTTGTCATATTACAGTTGGTAAAATATTAAAGTATCTACAGTTATCACTATTACTAATAACTTATTAGTTTTAAAGGTATCAACCAAAATAAAATCGATTTTTCCAAAATCTGATTTTGCGTCAAAATTTCCATTTTTCCTGTATATTTTTGTTTTTCCCGTCGCTTTCGAAAACTACTGGGAATTTTCAACTTTGACCTCTCAAAAGTATCAATTAGTTTCCGTTGTCTATCAGGTTATCGATTATTGGAGCATTTGTACTAGGTACCACAAAAGTTGATGTGACACACATAAAAAGTAGCATGCTACTCGATATTTTACCTCCACAACTCTACAAGGAAAGTCTAAGAATCCTAAATATATTTTTGTTATTAAGGGGATTCGACACCGTGATTTTCTGTTTTTGTCTAACACATGCGTGACATAGTATTTTAGACATGTTTTTTGCCAAACATACCAATCGATCCAATGAAGCGATAAGAATTTTAAAAACAGATTTAAATTAGTTGTCAAGTCTACTTGAAATCGACTTTCCAACATTTTTGATTTTTTCGATTCTAACTTCTCCTATAATTTAACAATTTTCAAATACTCTTTTATATTCTGAGTGAAACGATGAATATATTGATTTTACAATAATGTGTATTTTTTATTTTTTTTTTTGTGTCTGTCATTACCGTATAGGACAGTAAAAGTACTTGGATTTTCTTCAACAGTACCTTTTCTAATAGGAAAGTAAATCTAGTTGGTACTTTGGGGGGTCAAAAGTAATTTCCCAATAGTTTTCAAAAGCGCCGTGAAAAACAAAAGAAAATTTAAGGAAAAACGGGAATTTTTACGCAAAATCTGTTTTCGAGACAAATGACTGTAGGTACATAAAATTTTGACTGAATGTTTATGTTAGCATTTTCTATACACCATAACATTTTCAAAATATTTTGATGTATTTTGAGCTCTTTACGGACATTTTTATTTTCCATTTTTTTTTAGTTTTTTTTCTAAAAATATCAATAAAATTTTATTTGTTGGATAAAAAAGCTTGAAAATTTAATAGAAGGCACAGCAAAAATATATACCTATGTGTCATTTGTCACACTAAAACCTGCCCTCCTGCCTTATAGTGCAAAGAGAAAGATCTGAAAATTTTTCTAACTTATTCATAGGCGGAAATCTATTACAATTTCGGAGGGGGGACTATAACATTATTAACATCAATATGAACGGGGCTTCGATCCCACACAACTAAAAAAGGGAAAGGACTTGACGGACTTTTTTTTTTTTGGAGCCTTAGCTTAAACCCCACCGATTTCCGCCAATAAACTTAATGCCGCTTTAGGGAGGGAAGTTCTAAATGTATATTGTATAAAGTAACATTGAATCGACGACTGGGACGTATAGCAAAAACTGATTGTTTTATAAGTATAATTCCATTAAAAAAAGTAAAATACTTAAAACATAGTAAAAAATCTAGTTACTTATTGCGAAGTAAGATCAACTTAAGGAAAAAAAGTTGAAACTTTTCAGTTTCACCTTTGAGTAGACACTTAAATGGATAGCCCAGTATAAATTGTTGCCGTTGTGGTTATAAGAGTAGATGAGGTAAAAGCATGCATCAAATCGTAGCATTTATGGCCTCGAATAAAGAAATTACATCATAAAACAAATATGAAAGTTATAAATGCATCATGTTTGTACTTTGTAACCTATATACTCAAAACTACTTAACCCATTTTGTGAATATTTCAAATTGTTCTTAGAGGTACAGAAGCGGTCAAATGATTTTGTCATGGGGGTGGGGGGGATATGGCTGATTTTTTAACATACATTATTTTATCATTAAAAATATAATTTATGGTTATGTCTAATATCAATTTATAAAATTATGGTAAATACAAACTTTATTTATAATTTAGATATACAGACTTTATAAATATATTATAGTATTGACAATATTTTTATTATATTAGTAAATCTATTGTTTGTTTTTTTTTTTGCCAATTCGTCCAGTACTTCGTTGGTTGTTATATTTATAACCCCACGATGAACAGCCATAGTAAAAATATTACCACTAAGTCCACAACTTGATTTTCTGTAACGATATTAGTGATCTTACTTATATTTACTTACTCTCCTTTTATTAGACATGGTACCTAATTGTAAAAATGAAAAATAGACAAACTAGTCAATATTACAAAAGACACCGACCATATAATAGTAATACACTACACGGACACACAGGAGAAATACGAGTACGAAAGAGTGAAGACGAATCACGGTGATAACTATAAATATTATGAGTTATGACTTATTACAAATAATAAGCAATCGATGTTTCAAGTTTTCAACCAACTAATGACCTGGGGATGGAGCTACGTAATATTGTAAAATATACCTACCGATCATCACCCGCAGGGGCAGATAGGCCCACCGGGATACCGGGACTTTCCGGTGCGCCCCCATATTATGGGCGCCCCCTTCCAATATACAGTAGTCAATTTTTTCAAGATTGAATCCATAGGGCTTTTAAGATTTAGGACCTCATATTTATTTTTACTTAGCGTCTTAGCACTATGCAAAAAAATTAAATTAATTTAGTTTGGTGGTTTACCCGATAAGGCATAAATAAATTGTTATTAGAAACATTATTATTATTGTTATTATATTGCTTATATTTTCGTTCTAAATGGAAAAATGTAAACAAAAGTATTCAAACACATTATTCTGAGTTAACAAATGAAATAAAAGACAATTCTGATAGCAGTGATGAATATCAATATGAAAAATGTGAATTAAGTAGTAACAATCATGATGAAAGCAGTTGTATTAATTGTTGCTAAAAGTTAATAGGTATTTCATTATAATTTTTTTAGCGGAGCGTATCCTGGATTATTTTTATGTTACAAATTAATTTTGACTCTGTCAGTTATGCAAGTATCTTGTGAACGTCCATTCTCAAAATTAAAAATATTAAAAAATGCTTTAAAGAATTCATTAACACAAGAGCATTTGGAATGTTTCATGCTTATGGCCTTAGAAAAAGATATTTTATCAAATCTTGATAATGAGGATATTATTAATATTATTGCAACAAAAAGTATTTTGCTTCAAAAAATGTTACTTTTTTAATTTTTAAAAATGATATTACATTTTAATTTTAATAATTTTCCTTCTTTGTAAATAAATTAAAAACTATGTTTAATAATATTAATTCATATTTATATATTTTTGTCTAGGTATGTAATTATTTATTTAAATACAGTTAATAATATTATGCTACTTCTTAATGTTAAGCTTCGTGTGAAACCATTTTTTAAAAATGTAATTTTTCAAGTTGTATTCTGTATGAAATACATATAACATAAACAATCAAAATAAATTTTTCAAAAACTTAGTTATTGCATTATTAATTTGAATTATTTTATATTATTTATCTTTCATCTATATTTAATATCTATGTAATTAGGTTTTTAGTGTTTTTAGGTTTCATTAGAAAAAGAGATTTTGGTGTCCCTGACTGTAGGTATACCATTTGTAGAATAATTTATGCCACCCCATTAATATTTTCCCGGTAAATTTATTTTTGCCTATCCGCCTCTGATCGCCCGTATGGGCCAATGTTCTAGGAACAACACTTTTCTAAACTGGTTGTTATTGAGAATTCTCGATCATCGAGTGGGATAATTCCCATACTATATTTTGTGTAAACAACTAAATAGATATCAATAATAATAATAAAATCCTAGTTCCTAGATATGAGTCTAGATGATAATGATATGGTCATGTAATATAAACACGTATAAACATATCCTGAAATTCTGTCAAAATTTACAATAGATGATAATTTGTGTTTAGAAAAAAAAATAGAACAAAATTTAATGCATTATAAAATATACTTAATTATAAATTGTTATAAATATTGAAAAAAAAATCATGGGGGAACATCCGAACATGTGGTTTTTATTACACCAATACAATTCCTATTAAAGTCGGATATAATTTCGAAGAATATACAGATGACGAACAAAGCTATTTTAGAATATAAAAATATATTTAATTTTGCAAAAATAGACTAAAATTAATATAATAATATAACTACAATGACCTAAAAAATAAAAACCTGACTGTTTATTATGGTCATACAGCATGTAGCATGGCAACATGACCATAGTCACTTTTACTCTTTTATTGGTTAACATGATGTGTGATTTTTTTTTAAATTATTATGTAGGTATCTGAATTCTGAAGATACTTTTTGTATTAAAAAAAATATTAGATCTTCGATTTCGAGAAAAATTTGATCTACCTATGTAGTTTGTAATTTCGATAGGAAGTCTAAAGAAAAAATGTTTTTTTAAAATCATTATTTTTGTTGTATTTATTATTCGTTTTTGAATTACAATAAAATATCAATAATCGATTGATGAAAATTTCGTGAATCACCAATCTCGTAATACATTTTAATTCAAACGTTCATAAAAAATTAATATTACTTTCCGGTAAATTTATTTTTGTTAAGATTGGAAAAACTTACGAAGAATGTTCTATTATTTTTTCAAATATTAGGTATGAAAACAAACATTTTTATGAATTTCTTATTGAAAAATAATTTGCAACATTTTACAATTTTGATGAATTTCATCAAAATTCTAACTTCAGGTATCATAAAAAATTATCGTTATTTACGCTTAACTTATTATTTTAATTACACTATTGACATCTTATGAGTTACTTTTTATTATATTATCTAATTCTTTGATCGAGCGAAAAATTATTAATCAACAATAGGTATTGAAGGTAATAGGAAAGACTTAAAAAAATCGAAAATTTCTTATAAATAGCTTCAAGAGTCCAAATATTTTGAAAATGTCTGATTTGATGTGTATTTATATTTATACTGGGAATTTCTTACTTTTGACCCTCAAAGTATCAATTAGATCCACTTTCCTATCAGAAAAGATGGCGAAGTATAAAATTGGAGCATTTTTATATTTTACTGCCCCAAAAAGTGACGACAGCGGACAGACAGAAAAAACAGGTGTGGTGATCGTGTGACATAAACGTAGCACGCTACTCGATATTTTCCACTCGCAGAAAATTTATGTACCATAAATATGTATTAGTAATCATTAAATGTATATAATATACATAAAGCGAATTAGGTAATTTTTACATCTTACTCTTACTTTTATGGTGATAAACAACGCGTTACGTAAGGTCGGTTAGAAGATAAAAATATATATATACCCATGACCCAGTCCAAAACATTGTTGACACATTGTATATCAATACGATCTGCTCAGAATCTAAAATTTGATTGATAATATCAGCAATCGAATTAAAATCACAGAGTAGACCGTATATTGGAACTGCCTTACAATTAACAGAAAAATATTCGAAATACTTATGAAAATGTATCTTACCATTAATCAACGATTTCCTTATATCACTTGCTAGTTCCCGAAAAGTTAACGCATTTTTAACGCTTTTTACATTAGTACATTACTGATGTTTGATTAGTTTATATCATGTATGACAAATGTAATGTGTATATTTTATTATTTTGAACAAACTATTGGTCTATGGCACGAAATGAAACAATCACGATAATTATAGATAATCGTAGAGCCTAGATAATATAATATAATAAATATATATATAAAGGCTTTCTAGATAATCGTAGACAACGGATACAAAAGTACTGACAAAGACCTATAAAGATTAAAGAACTAAAGAAGAATGCTGAATGCACTGTTTTTTTTTTATTATTGAAGAAAGAGATACTCACTTAAACTTACTGAATCACCGGTGATGGGGTTGATAACGGCGAAACTGTTGATTTGAACCAATTAAATGGCCGTTACACTTCTACGTCATACAAAATATGTACAGCATAGCAAAAACTGTTTTGCGCGGGAAAGAACCGAGAAAGCTACAGTCATAACCACGGTTTAAGATATATTTTATGGTATATTTTAAACCGTGGTCATAAAGAAACAACATTTGCACCACATAAAAAGGAGAACTTTGGCTATACAACCACGATTTAAGATATATCTTAAATCGTGTATGCAACGTTGTTTTTATTTTATTGATAACAATTAAATTAAAAATGTTCTTACTGTTTTAAAAACCATTATTGTTCGTGTTCTTCAAACTTGAAAAAGTTTTTTCATAATATAATTAATGATATCAAAATATCCGTTAAAAAAATATTAATCCATGGTATAAGCCACAGACATGGTATCCTTGAGATATCTTCGTCTGTGGTATAAACAAACACTTTGTTATCAATCAATAATAATCAACTATTTAAGTGCGAACTACGAAGTGCGAAAGTGCAATTAATAATAGGCGATAAAGTTATTTCTTCTCGCTAATCCTTTATAATAAATAATTATTACACACTATTAATTTATGGTTTTTCGATTGTGTGTTCACTTTTTTTCCGCAAACTTTTGGAACGAAATATTGTAAATTTCTACGACTTTAAAATTTTCTTAAAATGTTCTATTACCTAATATCAACATAATGTACTTAATTTGTTTTATATGTTTGGCTAGTTACCTGAAAGGTAAATAAGTGTCTGATATTCAATTATTTATTTAAATTATTTATATTTTATTATTTTTTCAGGTATTTTAGCAATAGTATTGTCCAGTAATGTATTTACTCCATACAGTTTAATTCGTCTTGCTCGCAGTACACAGATACACAGTTTAAAAACTGCTCCTTCTAGTTTAGGACTTGCTAATAATGTACAACTGAACAATAAATCACAAATTGTTTTGTTAACAGAAAATTCCACAGAACTCAATGACAATTTTGCTTTAAAAGAACAATATGAACTTCAGAATGAAACAGGTTTTTATTTATTTAATTTACAATTACATCAGAAAAATAGTTAATTGATACATTTATTCACAGATATACTTGACAGATCAAATGACACATATACAAATATCACATCTTTACCCGAAATTTCAAGTTATATGAATTCTCATTTTGTTTTGATATCAGGAGCTTCTCTTGCGGGCTGTGTGATTCTTCTATCATTTGGTATTTTACAAATTATATTATTAAGAAGTAAAAAAAATTAAAATCTGTAATAATTTAGTACATTGAATACTTAAACTCAATAAAAACAAAAATAGGATTTTTAGTCAAAGATTAATAATAATTTAATAGGTATGTTGTTTTTTGTGCATTTTTCTGAATTTATATTATATTATTTAAAGGTATTGTATAAATAAATTTGTACTAAGACTATAATGCTAATTTTTTTTAACTGATCATAAATTAAATTAAGTTTATTTTTCTAATAAATAATTCAATGCTTAAAATTTCTGTTAAATGTTAAACCAAATTTAAGTTTCTTTTAGTTGCCTAAGCCTTGCTATGTTGTAGGTAATAACAAATCATTCTGTATTTCTATGGTAAATTTGAAATTAAAATTATTCCTTGATTTTTAACCAACAATTTGAGCAATCTATTAATAATATCAGGCACCACTTTATTTCTTTTCTTTTTTTAAAACAGCTTCTAGTTAAAAACTATTACAGCTCAACAAGTAGGATAAGGTTTCATCTAAATATTAAAATAAAATTTGGCAATTTCCGAGCACCACTTATTCATTCTTTTTGTCTATACTATGCTCTATTAGTTTTAAGAATGACCAGTCTAACAAACGCAAACACGTTAAAACCGCACTTTTGTCCCCACTATTAACTTGGTACTGCCTCTACTCATCGTTTGCTGAAAATGATCGGCGTATGATCCTTGCCGACTTTGGCATTAGGGTGTTTGAGCCCGTGTACTTGCTCCAAAGTGTACTTGCCCCATACCGAATGAATGCGCGAAACTAGTCATGCTTATAATATGAGTGTTACAGATATTATAATATTAAATATATTTATATAATATACGATTGATTTGTGTTTTAGTGTTAATATATATTTTTTTTTAAAGTCATTTTAGGATATATAGTGTACAAAAAAAGTAGATGGAATACTCCCCAAGCACTGGATCATTGTAGCAATGCAGACTCTATTGGTTATTTAGATGACATGTTCAAAGTAAGTTAACATTAATATCTTAAAATTTCAATTTTTTATTGTAACATGGTAAAAACGTTATGTAAATTGTTAATTGATACAATTAATTAAAATTAAAAATTAAAAATATTTAATATTATAGGAAAATTCTGATGAAATGTATAGTTTGGACAACGATTCATTTTTAAATAGCCTAGAAGCCATGACAATCCAAAACTACTGGACAGAAAATGTCAAACATACTAAATTATAAATTTAGTAGAAAATTATCTTAATATGTAGTGAAGACATGTTAAGTTATTTATTGGCTTGCGGCATATCACACTTCATAATATACAATATACATACCATAAAATAATTATATTCTATGTATTCCAAACCAAATTATATCCAAGTTAACATCGTTAAGGTTATGGTCTATTCTTAAAATGTAAAGAACATATTTTTTATATTTAGTCTTTTTCCGATACTTTATTTTAGAGGTTTAATAATAACATTAATAAATATTATATTTTTTTATAGTTATATTGTATATTGTTAAAATATTGAACACAATTATGACTAAATCTAAAAAATAGGTTCTAATTAGAATTAAATTTGTTAATGTATAACCTAATATGATATTACTAAAGAATGGAGGGTTTAAAATATATTTTACTGTATACAGTGTGATGAAAAACAAAAAATGATGTGTATCATAAGGCGAAATTACTTCTAATAAGGCGAAGTTATGTACTCTCATATTTTTATATTTCATTCATATATTAGATCTAGTTTTTTTTTTTTTATGAACAAAAATACTTTAGTATATTATTCAAGTTTCATTCCTTGTTCTCCATTGAATATTATGTTATGAATGTTTCTATTTAGGTCAATTTAGTATTTTTAAATTTCTTGAATAATGTCATCTCAACTTTTATTTCAGATTTCAATTGATAGTTTATATGAAAAATGAATAACTATTTATCTTTGAATTATTTTTCTTATGAGTGATGTATGTATATTATTAATTTCTCAGTTGTTTGTCACATTTTTATACTTCAGTCTTTGTTATAGGTTGTTAATAGATGTAAGTTCCTAAGATGTTGTGATTTCTTAATTAATCTGTACTAATTAAAAATATGTATGTACTATAAATATAATTTTACTATACAAATTGTATATTATTTCATAATAAAATTATGAACTTTAAACTGTAGCAATAACGATACAAATAATGTAACCAGAAGTATTAAATTCATATAATATAAATTAAAATATGTGAATACAAAGATTTTAAAATTATTATTGTTATAGATTTAGAATAAACCTGTAACAAATTTATTTGTTCTTTACAAGTTCTAAAGTTTTTTTTTTTTTTACTAAGTATATAATAAAATGCGTCTTCTGGAGAATATGATTCAATTTCATATTGAAGTGAGAAATAGAATTTTACTACATCTTCTTCACTTTTAAGCACTGTTAAAACAATACGTTTCATCTTGTAGTGAAATGCTATAGTTTCCAAAAGGCTCATGAGATATCTTCCAAGACCTTTACCTCGCACATCTTTATCAATTTGAATTTCATATAAATACAAAACTTCAATCAAATTTTCTATATCAAATCGAAAATGCACAAAAGCTGCTATAGAGTTATTACTTGAATGCCGAACTAAAATATATCTACAATAAAATATAATTTTTTATTTGAAATATTTATGATAAGTAAAAATTACTTTAATTGTGTTTAATATACAAAAATGTAATTTACCTAGAGTCTTTGTGGAACAACTCTGCACGTTTATCTTTCCCATTCCATCCCCAAGGACACTTCTTATATGTTTCCATCATATTGTCTTTAACCATAGAAAATACCTTAGCTTTGAGGAAAGTATTCATGGCAGGTGCTTTTATAAATTGCATTGTCATATCAAGATCGTTTTTATTATATTTCATAAATGAAGAAAATGGTTTAGTTGGATCTGCTAAACCATTTACCTTTTTAGCTGCTTGAATACTCATATTTACTTTAGGATTACTACTCATCTTAGTTGTATCAATTACACTTTATACTTATAAGTTTTAACAAAATAAGTTCAAAATGAATTAATAAAACCTGAAAAAAAAAACAAAAAGAAATGTTAAATTGATAATTATTGATACTAAAAATACTAAATGCACCCAAGTAAATACTTATTTCAAAAAAGGTATGAAATACAATGAAATTAATTACTTTTTTCTTGCAATCTTATATGTATACAAAATGGATTTTTCAATAATCATTATCTTAGTAAATTTGCGTAAATGTTATGTAAAAATATTCATACTAAAATTCTGCTCCTAATTATTAAAAATATAGAGTGACATTAAAATGAAAAGCCCATAGAACCTCCATTAAAATATCATATTTATAAATGAATAATAAATTATTATATTATACACTTTATTCTAATAAAACTTTTAAAAACATTATGGTATTATACCTAACCAAAATCGAAAATTAATAACCAACATTGATAGATCTTAACCAACAGCGAACACTATCTACACTATTTATGAGTGTCAGTTATTCTAAAGTTTAAATTATTATTATAAATTATTAGAATAGTATTGTTGGGTGTTTAGATTCTAAATACCCAACAGTGTTTTCTGATTTTATACTACTGTCTTGAGATTATACTACTTACTTATTCTATTAAATAAATGAGGATTTTTATTGTTATGAATTATGATTTACAATAAAAAATAATGTAAATATTACCTTTAAATTCTTGATTGTATTAATATATGCCTAAAACGTTCATTAAATTTATTATATTATTGTATTTTATGCAATTACAATAGGCAACGTAAATATATACCACAATATGAAATGTTTAGTTTAAAGGATAAATAAAAATATATTTTTTTAAATATTGTATTCACTTTAATATAGTAATAGTAGTAACTAGTAAATAGTAATACAATTAGTTAGGTACTTAGCTATTACAATTTACAATTGAATAAAAAACGAAATTTCTCTTTATAACGACATTTGTTTGTTATTTTCTTATCAAATATCAATGTCTTTGTAATCTTTAATCTACGACCGCAACAAATGAACAAATGACTATTGGATAAAATGTTTTGTGGATAAAGTGGTTACTTGAAGAAATATATTTTGAATATTATAATGTGTAATAATTATTTAAAAGATGTTCCTTATGGAAACAAGGACATTGGAAATTGCACATTAGCTAAACTAGTGGGGTGGGGAGGGGGGCAAAAGAGTCTTCAGCGCCCCGAGTTCAAACTTCAAATGTTTTGCACCTCTTGCTATTTTTTAGGTCTAACTATAATTATTATTTGTTATACTAAATATAACCATACATTTTAGATTCTGAGTGGAACGATGAATATATTGATTTCACAATGATGTGTATTTTTATTTTTTTTATTTTTTTTTAAATTTTTTTTTAAATTGTTGTGTCTGTCATCACGGTTTGGGGCAGTAAAACTGCTTCGATATTCTTCAACAGGATCTTGTTTGATGGGAAAGTTGGTGCATTCGGGAGGTCAAAATTTGAAATTTCCAATAGTTTTCAAAAGCGCCGTGAAAAACAAAAGAAAAATTAAGGAAAAACGGGAAATTTTACGCAAAATCTGTTTTCGAGAAAATTGATTTTGGTTTTTGGTGTAACTTTAAAACGAATGACAGCAGGTACATAAAATTTTGACTGAATTTTTATATTAGCATTTTCTATACACCGTAACATTTTTCAAATATTTTGATTTATTTTGAGCTGTTTACGGACATTTTCAGTTTCCATTTTTTTTAGTTTTTTTTTTTTTTATAAATAACAATAAAAATTTATTTGTTGGTTAAAAAAGCTTGAAAATTTAATAGAAGGTTCCTATTACATTGTTTCAAAGGCAGACGAAAAAATTAAAAATCCATAGTCACAAATTTTTTTTATTAGCATTTAAAGTTCAAATATTGACAAAATATGAAAAAATCACGAAAATTACCTAATTATGTTGATTTTATAATTCGTAAAAATTTTTCTTTTTAGAACTAAGATTTTAAAATGTAATACAAGATTCCTTATAGAATAATCTACCTTTATCAAAAAAAAAATGTCTATAAGAAACTCAAATTAAATTTTTATGAGCATTTGAAATTCATATTTTTACAACATTTGATATTCACTCGATTTCTTACGTAACGATTTTCTTATTTTGTTGTAATTAAAAAACGAATGACTGTAGAAACTTTTCACTGAATGTTTATATTAGCATTTTATATATACGATAAAATTTTGAAAATAATTTGACTCTTTTTGATCTGTTTACGGACATTGTAAGTTTTCAATTTTTTTAGTTATTTTTTCTATAAATATCAATACAATTTTATCTATTGAGCCAAAAAGTGTAAAAAATTAATACAAAGCTCCTTATACATTGTTACAATAACAGTTGAAAAATATTAAAAATACATAGGCACAATTTTTTTTTATAAGCATTTGAAGTTAAAATGTTGACAAAATTTATCAAATTTAAAATTGAATAATTATTTTGTAGTTAAAAATTTATAAAATGTTCAACTTTTATATCTAAGGATTGAAAATTTAAAAGAAGATTCCACGTAAATATTTAATTCTGTTGCCAAAAATTCTAAGAAATACATACAGATTATTTTTATAGTAATTTTAATTTCAAATTTGGAGGAAATTATATATTAAAAAACCTGGAATAACTATTTTAGTTATTTTGTTGTGATTTTAATGATTGTATAATATTATTTGTGGGTACTTGAAACTTCTAAAGTATACTATTATATATCTATGATAGTACCACGGTTTGTTGTTGATGTATAACGTGTTACCTGATTGATATTGTGATATGATTAATTTGGAATTTATTATTAATACCTATTATAGGTCAATTTTTTTTTAATACAATAGATAATAGTATAC
This sequence comes from Acyrthosiphon pisum, assembly GCF_005508785.2. NCBI lineage: Eukaryota > Metazoa > Arthropoda > Insecta > Hemiptera > Aphididae > Acyrthosiphon > Acyrthosiphon pisum. Next base: position 11,262,928 of record NC_042496.1, on the reverse strand, counting down.
CTATAAGACAAACCGTCCCCACTCAGAATCGTTTTTCTTATACAGTGATATTATATCATTGAATTCAAATTACTATCCATTATACAGTGACCCACTTGTAACCTACTGTACAGCAGAGGGACATCCACTTACCCACCTTTTTTTTTATTAAATTATGAAATATTTACCGAAAACTATTTTGGTCATAATATTAATTCGTTATAAATTACCATAGATAATAAAAGTTCTTATATTATCTATGTAAATTATACATATTCATACAAATGATCATAGACCTTTTACTCATAGACCGGCCCTCTTCACGTTTCCGTCGTGTCATGATAGGTGGCGCTTTTCGGTTACTGATTTACTCTGATACGGTACAAAAATAATCGTTATAATATTATTATATTATAATATAATATTATCTCGTAGTGTTTTTGAGTGTTTTCGCACGTTTTTATAATGCCGTTATCCAGTTAAGTTACTTTTTAATACACCGAATGCAAGATTTTATGATAGCACTGATCCATAAATGGGCTGAATCACTGCGCTATGTTGGCATGCGACTATCAATGTATTTAGTATAGGATGGGCCGGTCTATGGGTACAATACGGAGAAATGTATTGCTTACAAAGTTACAATAACTATTTTTGTCATGGACACATCAAAAAAGCACTAAGTACACAGCGTGGTCATAGAGATGTCGGTGAATAGAATCCCGGAAAAAAAGACCAAGGAAAAAAAGAACAATTTACAATTTTTGAAAACTACATTTTAAAACCAAGAATAATCATTTTAGTTATTTTGTTGTAATTTTATAATTAATATGTACATTATAATATATTTTTTGGATATTATATACAATTTAAATTTAATAAAAGGAGAAATTACCTTCATTCCAAATTTACATATTATTTATACGACCAGGATGTAAACAGTATAAACACAGAAAATTGCCTTTATTGAATTCCTTAAAAATACAAATCTTCATCTCTATATTATTATAATAAATACAATATAACTTGGGGTATAATATAGAGTAAAATATGTTTTTATTACTGGAAATTCCCTATGGAGAGATCACAGTGATCTATGTAGACATTTTCATACGTTTTCATATTATTTTAGTGAACAAAATTTAGTCTGTTGACAGTCACTGAAGTGTTAAAGTGTTTTAAATAATATAAAAATTTGAAATGGACGTTTTAAAATCGTTTTTTACAGCGTATTTTATTTTAATGTATTTTATTATTAATTACTATTTATTTGACTTATTTACAAAATTGACTGTTTACAGTGTTACAGTACTATATTTTATATTATAAAATTATAACAAAATAACTAAAATGATTATTCTCGGTTTTAAAATGTACTTTTAAAAAATTGTAAATTGTTCTTTTTTTCCGTGTTCTTTTTTGCTGTTGGTCTTTTTTCCGTGTTCTTTTTTTCCGATTACCCGATGAATATTGTCAAAATGTAAACTTTAATTAGGTATTTTTTTGTAACATTTTGGGACAAATGTCTATTGGACCGTATAATTATGGATCATAAATCACAGTCCCGGTCCATGATACGTTCCATGACAAAAAAAATTTATTTTGTCATGATACGTTCCATGCACGAACTAAATAACCATAGAACCATGGCTAAATAACATTTGGCCATGCATAGAACAATTTATATTCTAGAAAGCCCATGGATAACGACAATTCATATAGTTTGTCATGGCTCCATAAATTTCTTTGTTTTTTTTTGGCGGCAAATTTGTTTTTATCATGGATGAATTATTATATTAGATAGATAATGGTATCATTTTTATTTAATGTTCTTCAATGGTTCATCGTAAATCGCAAATCGGTATTTTAGTCGTAATATACTAAATTCTATTATGTAAACTACTTTTATTTTTTTATTAAAAATATTATAGGTATTGAAGTTTTATTTAATTTTAAATTAAGCTACATGTAAACTATATTTTTATTGATTTTTTTTATTTTTAATAAAATGGAAACGAAAATTATTGTTGAACAACTTGAAGATAAACAACAAATTGTAAGATTTTTATAGTTTATACTTAATTTAAACTTTTTGGCTTGCCCTAATTAATAATAAATTGGTACATTAGTAATTCACTTATTGCAATATACTTGAAATAGTAGCTGATTACAATTCACTTATATGTGTGCAAATTTATTTCAACCAGAGTATTTAGATAAATAAAACAATAATGATGTTAACTTATACACTCCTCAAGACTTCATAATTTATATATTACTGGCTGTATAACCCGACTGCCAGTGAAGAAAATTAAAAAATATAAAATACAGCGCTATATTGGTGTATCTCAGTTCACGGGCCAATCGACTTCGACATACCTTGCTCTGGGGATTAATTTGACCGAGATGGGCAATCCGCCTGTGCTGAATTAGAAATAGCACTTATATACGTATATTTTTGAACTTGGTTCTCTAAACTTTCCTAATATCTCTAAGAACAGTATCTATAACTTGTTAAAATTGAGATTATATTAAGTATTTTTTACAAACATAAGCACATTGCATTTTGTTTTACATTTGAATAACAAACAGTAATTTAAATATTATATAAAAAATCTCTTAGCAATGCATGACTGGTTGATTGTCTTTACCAATCTTTGTGTTTTTATATTTTATTTCTGTAATCAATTTAATTAAACATTACACATAAAAAAAAAAAAAACAATTATTCAATTTTTGAGGGTCAAACAAATTTCATATGTGAGCCATCTCATACCAAACTATAGGGGTTGAAAGAATAAGCTTAAACATTCCCCAAGTAATATATTAATGTAACTTAATTTATTGAAATCGGTCTATTAGTTTTTGAGGTTACTCAGTGCGTTCAAACTCTTCAGCCATATTATGTTTTTATGTTGACTAGCTCTTAAAATTTGTATAATCAATTTACCCACATAGGACCTACTGTACATAGGACTTAAGCATGGACATTGATTTACCTCGGTATAATTTTCTAGACTTGGCTTTAATATTTAATTTAATATTATAAGTATAATTTATTTCCAAGGAATGTACTTAAATGATATTAATAGATATTATATATTTTGTATTTTCAGGTAACATATAAATATTTGACTGAAAAATTAGATATTCACCCAAATAAAGCAAAACAGTAAGTAAATAATGCCTAAGAAGTAAAAATATTTTAAGAAACAAAAATTTTAATAACTCTATTTTAAACATATAGGAATATATTATTTCAAATGATTATTATTTTAATTCCGGTAGTAGGTACATCTTGATTTTTAATTAACCTTCCAGGCTAATGACCTCAATCGTCGAGCCTTAAACCTAATAAAAAAAAAAAAATAAAGTTTTAAGAAAAACAGTAATACTACACAAATGTTTGTGGGTGCGCCCTCTATAATTTCTCTGCAGTATATTAATTTTATTTTTTTATTTACAGATTGTTAAAAGATTATGTTTCTAAACTTACTGCTGATCACAAATACTCTATCACCATTGCCATTGGGGGGACACTTAAAGAAAATGATGAGTTTTGTATTGTATTGGCGTATGATGATCATGTTGAAACTATGCACCGGCGTTTTAAACAAATTGATTTTGAACATGTGTATAGTATTCAACCTATTAACAGATTCGATGATATGAATAATGCTTTACATTTAGTGGACAATTCACTAAATAATGTTAATTTACCCTCAAGTATTAAAAGGAAAGAAATAGGAAACGACTCAATACCAGAACAAAGAGACGCAATTGAAATGGAAATTAATTTACCTTTAACCAAACAGACAAACTTGTCCCCTAATCAAGTTCAAAATCATAAAAATGAAACAACTGCAGACATAAAATTAGATAAAACACAGAAAGAGGTAACTTTAATATTTAATTTAGTTTTATAATTTGTTACTTTTAATATTTATTTCATAGAAAAATGGATTGGATTTCTTTGCTAAAAATAATAACACCAATAATACAAAACTAAAAGAAATAGAAAAAAAAGTTATTCCAAAAAAAGTAAGTTAGATAAAACCAATGTTTAAAAAGGTATTAAGTTATAACAATAAATTTAATTTTTAGAACAATTCAAATTTCTTTACAAAATTCAAGAGTTCCAATAAAAATCCATGCACAACAAATGATTCTGCTGATTCTAAAAACAAAGTTTCAACAGAAAATATTACAAAAAAAGATACCAAGATAATTGATGTAGAGCCACCTAAAAATGTCCAAAAGAACTCAACCAGCGCAGATCAAGAAAAAAATCAAAAGAAAGAAAAGAAAAAAAAAGAAAATGTAAACAAAAGTAAAAGTAAAAATAGTCTTAAAGTTAAAAGAAAACGTATTCAAACTTTTGATAGTTCAGATGAAGAAATAAATAGCGAAGAAGAAGGTACGTGTAGAATATTTACATTTTTATACTCTGCTATACTATTTATATAACTTTATAAGTGTAACATCAGGTAGGCATCTGTACACTGCGGCAGGAATGAGCGTTACTACCACGCGCTGAGCTTTTGGGAACAAAAGCTTATAACAAAATTCGATTTAATTGAAGGGTTCAATGAGAATTAATAGAATGAAAATCGATCAGCGCCTGAAATTAGTCTTATATGAGACAAAGTATATAATATATATTATATTAATTGTCAATATATATTTTTTTAGATATGAAAAGAACTGAACATGTCCTGGATAGTGAGGATGATGTTGATTTTGTACAGCCTACTCCTCCACGCCCAACACCAAGAGAAAATCGAAAAAAAGAGAAACAAACAACCACATCAACATTTATAGATGATGATGGTTTTGTCCGTGAGTACATATTTTTATGATAACAAAATACTTATATATATATATATATCAACTAAAATAAGTTGTTAATGTATTTATGATGTATTTCTTTTGTAGATACTACTAAAGAAGTAAAAATTGTGGAAACTGAATGTGTACCACTTTTGGAATCTATTGGAAATGACAATAATTCTGAATCTAAAGAATTAAATGTTGAACCAGTCATAAAAAAAATTAAAATTTCGGAATCAGATTCTGCAGATAAGAAAAAGAACAAAAATAAAAAATCTAAAAATAGTTCTAGCCAAGGAATGAAACAATCTTCATTAACTAGTTTTTTTAAAACAAAATAAATAATGTAATATTTTAACATTTAAAGAAATACACAAATTATAACATATAAATTAAATAATTTTTATGTACCACCAGTTTAATAAAATTTATAAATACATATGAAGTAATATTAACTTGCTTTAGTGTTATTTATGTTATTCACAATTTTTTTTTTAACCATCTACAGTAAATTGTTTTTCAACAATAAAAATTTGATCACAATCCTTCAAGGCTGACATTATATTGATAAGTCATTTGAAACAGTGCTTTCAACGAAGGCATGAAAGTTGATATTTTTGAAAATTCTGGCCCCGAAACTAGTTGTGTGTGTATATTAAATGCACCATTGTAATCTCGCTTCAGGACAAGATCGATCATTGTGTGCAGACATTGAATCAAATAAGCAGACAACTGTAATTTATAATTAAAATTAATTTAATAGTTCATAATAGTAATTTTCAGTTTCATAATATGTTAGGTCATGCATTTCTTATGTGTAAAATGATAATTTTAACACACCTAAACCAGTATATATATTTAAAATTAAAAAATAAATTGTTTTATAATTTTTCTGGGTATTAAAGCTTATAATCATATGACCTTGCTTTGTATATTATCTGTGGTTTATCCAAATAAGGTATGTGTCACACTCATAAGACAATGTACAAATGACAATCAGTTTTGTTTCAGGCTAGTTTTGTCATTAATATCATGTTTAGTAACTTCTGACTTTTAAAGAATATAATATTAGTCTAATATAATATAATATTATAATTAATAGTCTCAATAGTTAGTCAAAATTATCATGTACACGATTTAGAAATTATTACTAAAAAATTGAATGATACTTATATATTATAATACTTATTACTTACGGAATTTTCTCGTAAAGAGTCATACAACAACTCTAATTTTTTAGCAATATCTGAAACTCTTTTTCTGGTTTGCTATAAAAAATAATATGTATATTAATATAATCTTTACATAATTAGAGTAAAAGTGAAAACTTTTAAATGTACATGAGGTATGAATATAGATAAAACTATAACTCAAAATGTTTAACTACTTACAGCAGTAGGTGCTGCTTCTAATAATTTTGATTGCAATCCATCCAATATCACTTGAATTTTAACATGCTCTTGTGGAATAGGCTGCTTTGTTAATGCTTCTACACCTTGTGTTATATTGTTGTTAAAATATTGTTCTTCGTTGGTACTTCGAAGTGGAATATAAGTTCCAATTTCTTCAATTGGAGGCGGATTATTTGTATACAACGGATGCGTAATTGGAATTGTTGACACAGGTGTTGGTGGTTTCTAAGCATATGATTAAATTATAAGACATAAATAATGGGTGATTTTATTAATTGAAGAATATATTTTGTTAATTCAAAATCTTTTATACATAAATTTAAGCCGTAACTACAGAACACAATTTTTGAATAAATTATATTTTTTCCTATGTTTCTTTTACTTTTTTCCTTATATTTTTTATTTTTTATTCGAAGCAAAACATTTTAGATTCTGAGCAGAGTAATGTATTGATTTTACAATGATGTGTTTTTTTTATATTTTGTGTGTGTACTGTGTAGACAATAAGTAATTTTTTTCTGGTTAGGAATTTAGCGTAAATTCAAAATTGTTTTTATGAGTGCCTGAAGATAGAATTTTGAAAATAGAAAAGGGTCAAAATCACAAATATTAGCAAATTATTGAGTTAAAAATTCAAAAATATTATTTTTTTTTTTAGTATCTAAGATTTGAAAATTATGTACAAGATTCCTCATAAGCTTTTTTAACTTCAACAAGAAAAAGTTAACCAGAAAGTCAAATTAATTTTTTATGAGTGTTTAACCTTCAATTTTTTCCACATTAGATATTACAACCAAAAAATCTAAAAATTATGCTCACGTTTTTTTTTTTAAAGACATTTTAATTCCAAGTTTGGATGAAATTAGATATTTAAATAAGAAATAAGAATGATATTAGTTTGTTGTAATTCAAAAACATTCATGGGGACTTACAACTTGTATGTATCTATATAATAAATATTATAAGATACGCAGTGACATCAAAATATTTAGATTCATTTTAAGCTATTACCTATTTATACCATGAACCCATAACTGTTCTGTTCAATGGCAGTACGGTAAACTGTACTTTTTTAAATTACACAATTTCATATTTAAGTATTTACCACATAGATTAAAGAATAATTTATCACCATCACCACACAATATACACTGATATACATTATTTGCTTATAACAACATTATGATGTAAATAAAAAGTTGCATAGACTTTGGCGGCACCTGAACACCCCTGAAAGCCATACCAGGGGAATAGGTATCCAATCGAATAAATTAATAAAAGCAAATGTTCTACTCCACAAAATATAACTGAGGAGAAATTGTCTTATTACCCATGATATACAATCTATACTTAAAAAAAATTATAATTACTTGAATTGGAGCAGAAGTTGACAACATTGGAGGATCATTCCAGCCAGCAGGAGTAGATTTTTTTATGTAATTTATTGGTAGAGGTTCAACTAGTCAAATTAAAAGTGCAATTAAGAAAAGTATTTTATAAATAAATAAATAGTTATTTACCTGATGGAGCTCTTTGATTGTAAGTTGATGATGACTGATTAAAATTGGGCGATTGAGGAATTGTTTGAGAAAAATTATTTAAATGACTTTGAATAGGTTGAAACGTTGGTTGTTGATTCAAATTAGGTAACTGACCAAAACTTTTCGGCTGATTAAAATTATTTATTTGAGCTGAAGCTGGATCATTAATATTTGGTCGCAAATGTTGATTTAATTGTTCATTTAAATTACTTGTATGTCCCATGGGTTGATTTATAAAATTTGATTGTCCCATTGGTGGATTAAAACCACTTTGTTGTCCCAATGGTTGGTTTAAAGTATTTGATTGCCCCACTAGTGGATTAAAATTACTTGGTTGTCCAATTGTTGGGTTATAAATACTTTGTTGCCCAAGTGGTTGATTAAATATATGAGGTTGTGGTTGTCCCATTGGTGAATTAAAACCACTCTGTTGTATAAATGGCTGGTTTAACGTATTTGGTTGCCCCATTTGTGTATTAAAACCGCTTTGTTGTCCCAATGGATTTACCATAGATGGATTTCCTAATCCGTTGTTATAACTGCCATGAATGTTATTTCCTTTAACAGAAGGATCAACAACATATTTAGGCTTCCCTGTAACAAGACATAAAAAAAAAATCAAATTTACCATGCAGTTTATAATATTTTATAAATATATTACAAGTATTAATAAATACAAAAATAAATAAATATATGTTATCTTTTAATATTTAACATATTGTGTATAAAGACAATGCATATGAAAGCAATTGAAGAATAAAAGAAATTCAGCTAACTGAAGATGCCAAAAAAAAATTAAAGAACATAAAAATTAGCTTCAAGAACTACAAGAAACTAGAAATATGAAAAAATAATTATAAAAACCATATGAATTTTTTTAATTTTTAAATGATTAAAAAAAATTGAATAAATAATAACTAAATATTATATATGCATACTAAGATTACATATTTGCATCAAAACTATTTTGACCAAAATAGTTGTATATTTTTAAACTTGAAAATAATTTCCTATAAATTCATAATTATTATATTTGTATTATTTTATATACCTGGCTTAATACTGCTAGGAGTCATACATCTACTGCCAAAGTCTGGTGGTGGTGTTGGTGGTACTATTTTTTGCATATTAGTTTGATTAATATAACTATTTCCATACTCTGGTGTACTATTAAGAGGATTGTTATAAATAGGTGTTGGCTGGTTATTTATGTTATATGATGGCTGAGATTGAATATTAGGTGGATAATTTGAGGGAAGTTGTCTATGATTTTGATATGTATCATTATCTTGAATATATTTGTTTGGATAAGACGGAAAAGGTGGTTCTGGCGTTACAGTTCCTGTAGCACTTGATGTTGAGTATTTTCGTAAATCTTGGGTACCAATAGTTGATGTTTTCTGAAAAAAAGTTAAGTCATGTTTCATATTTTTTATTATTAAAATAAATATATTAGGTATTACTTGTAAAATATTATTTGAATTTTCAGCTGTTTGATTTTTCCCAAGCGCTTTATATAGTTGATTTTTTAAATCAATGCTATAATCCTAAAACAATAATATTTAAGTATATAAATAATTTTATTAAATCATAATTGAATACAAATATTAATTACCTTATTTGTAAATTCTAAATATCTCAAAGCTCCTTCCAGATCACCTTGAGAAATCAATGTTTCACTATACATCACTAAAAGTTTTGACATTTTTTGTCCAACTTCCAAGTTAGATTTACTAGACAATTTTGATTGATGCAACATCATTGCCATTTCTACACATTCTTGTAACTTCTCAACTGTTTTTATATCTTTTTTATTATCTATAAGAGCTTCAACATTTCCAGAACAGATATAACAAAGCTGTGCATATTGTGACAAGCTTAGATCATCACTAGCTGCAAGACGATTGCCAAGTTTTTCAAAAGAAGAAACAAAACTTGGTCCATTTGTATGAGTTAGAATTGCAGTCATTATTTCTTTCCAACAATTTAAATTGCAATTTTCAATTAGATTATTCCAATCATTAGTCACAATTGCATGTAGTAAAGCAGCGGTTGGTTCTTTTGAATTCTATAACACACATTAATGTTTAATTACAAGGTGAAGATTAATAATAGTATTGGTCTACCTTGAGGTATTTATTTTGTATTCTAGATAATGTCTTAGGACCAGCAATTATGCCAAGTAATAAAGCTTCAACTGGTTTTCCATTATCAAAAAACAAATCTGCAGCCGTTGACAAATTTCCAATAAGAAGTGACTGATATATTAAGTCTTGCAAATCTATATTTATAACATAAATTACTAATTAATGAATAAGAAATTAAATATTTAAGAAATGGGAAAGTTGTTTTGCTATAATGTAAAATAGGTGTTGAGTATACATTGATCACTGTAATGAATGTGTTAAATTCTGAGCACAGACACACCTATATTTCTAAGGATATTTATATTACATAATTTTATTAAGTCATTTCTTTTTCTATCAATAATACAGTACATTCAATTAATTTTTGACAAAAACTTATCACATATATTAAATACACTATAGGCGTAGAGAGAGCAAAACTAAGCTACAACCAAAACCTGTCATAGTCTTTGCCTCCAATAGGGTTTCCAATATCGTTAAAATTTTAACTTCAATCAATCATAAAAAATGTATGAGGTTTTAAAAAGTTTTATGTTTGTATGAGGTTTACCTCACCCAAATATTAACTAGATCCAATTTGCTTAGAGAAACCCTCAAGTTTAAGATCAAACCATTTTTTCTACAATAAAAAACAAATTATTTTAAAACTATACCAGTTTTCAAAAGAGAACATAAAGGTCGGAGACCAATTTGTGTCTGGTGGCATGCGTCCCTCCCAATTTTCCATTGTTAGCATGATCATGTGGTTCTCGATGCATCAATCAAATTATTTGACATGCGCGAAAGCGGTATGTTCTCTTTTGAAAACGGGTATAACACTTTCATTACTCTGCTCAGAATCTAATATTTATAAAGAATAAACATTTTACTGTACCATTAGGGTTAGAAGATTTTAAATTGAAATCTTCAAACTTAGCCACAATATTGTGTTCTTCTTGAATGTTTGAAAGATTAGAATGAAATCCATCATTTTCTTCCTAAACATATAAATTTAACTCAATAAAAGAAAAAAGATAAAAAAAGAAATTATATTATCATTAACTCATCTTAAAAATTAATGAATAAAATATTAATTAAAAACTACACCACTAACTTTTTTAGTTGAATATCCAAGTATCTCTAACTGTGCTTCCTTGGGATTACTTTGAAACATGGTTTTTAAAAATTTCCATATTAAGTGATTATTACCATCAGGAGTCATTTCACTTTTACTATGACAAAATCCTTCATAGTTTCCATTATTTAAGACTTTACTTAGATGCTCAGACCACACCAATAAATCAGATTCAATCACTGTCTTGTTTAATTGAACTGCCTTAAGTGAACCATCGAATGACACCAAACAACCACCAAACTATATAAAGATACTTGAATAACATAGATGGTTCTATTTGTTTTCATAAATTTCTTTTCTTACTGCAAATGATGCGCCACAGTTTCTCTGAAGCCACTTGGGAGCGTTTGTTAAACTAGATACTGTTGTCCATTGAGAGTTTATATTTCCATTTTGACCACTTATTTTCTAAAACAATATTATAATTAAGTACCCAATTTAAAATATTTATAGGTATAGTAACTAAGACCACTAATAGTTATGAAAGACAGACCGCCCACATGTAGCAGGATGCTGTCACGGTCAACTTTATTAAAAATTAGTATTTACATTATATAATTAAATTATTATTACCTGATCATCAGAATTCTGTAAATCATTTATTGAATATACAGTTGTTAACCCATCAAAACTAGATGTAGCTATCAATAATGGATCTTTTGGACACCAGTTTATCTCAAAGTTCCACTGGTTATTATGTTCTAATTCACATACCAGCAAATTTTCCTACAAAAAAAAATATTTAGTTAAAAAATTACATTTTGGTATACCTAGTATATCTTGATATCAGTATAACATTATTTGAACTATAATTTCAATATTTTGTTCAAATATTACTTTTAACAACATTTGGTAATTATTTGATAATTTGTAGAAGCTTGGCCATACCATATTTACATTTAACTTTACGAGTTCATGTTTAATTTGTAAATTGTATTATTAGTTTTCTACTATCAAAGAAGATTTATATATTATGTGTAAGATATTAAATTATTTATGCATAAAAAGATTCATGTTTTTTTTTCATAAATATTGTCATCTTAACTACTCTTAAGGAATTAAGCTACAATAGGGATGCATCGAGAGCTATAAAAACTAATTTAAGTATTAATAACAAAAATAAGATAAATTAATAAATTTCAAATTACATTATTCTCACTACTTGGATTCCATATAAGTATACGATTGTCTTTTCCACAACTTATTAATAAATCTGGATCCTCGGAACACCATGACATTGACAATATGCCCCTACAAATATATGGAAATGCTTAATTTAAAAAACATTTAATTATAACACATAAAACAATAATAACTATCAAGACTTCAAATTAAAATTGGTAATTGCATTTTATTGGTATTATAAGATAAAAAAAATTGAATAATCACTTTTGATGTCCCATTAAATTTTTAACGGGTGACGATGCATATCTTAAATCCCATAGTTGAATAACTGGATTTTGATCATCTTCTGATGCAATGCATACTTGTGTTGCCACTTTAGGGTTCCAAGACATTGCTTTCCATTTAACCTATATACATTGTTTTTTATTCATATATTAAAATAACTGAAATTAAAATACATATATATATTTTGTATATATACTTTTGAATTGCTGTCTGATAATTTAATGATTGGTTCATTCTTACGTAAATCCCATACAACAGTATACTTATGAAACAATGAACCAAGAATGTGTTGTACTGAAATTAGAATATTAAGAAAAAAATTAAATAACATAGCATAGGCAGAACATAGCTTATTAATTTGTATTAAAGTGATTAATGATTATTATTTAAAATAAATAACAATATACATTTGTTGTTATCATTAAATAGGTACATACAATACTGTATTTAATATAAAATAAAAAATAAAAGCCAATTTACAATTCTCATTATTCAGCCATTGATAATAAAATATAAAATAAAGAAACTATATTATATTAGTGAAACATTTAAAAATAATATTTTTATACCTTCATTATTCCATGCTAAATCAATTACATCTTCTAAAGTTTCTGATTTAGATCCTGGAGTCATTGGAGTACTCATACTGTTCAAATCCCAAATGAATATTTCTGATTCAGATGCACCAGATGCAAATAAATTTGTCTACAAAATTAAGTTATTTATATATTAAAAACAGAAGTGGAAACCCAAATTGAATTTAATAAAATGTAAATATGCAATGAAACCCATTTTATACGATACTGTTTTCTATATAATTCTTTAAAGATAAGATTTCTTAAAAATCACAAAATAATATTTGATTCTAATAAATGTTTAAAAAGCTTTTTTAGTTTGATTCCTTGAAATGTATAATAACCAGATTTAATTTTATAGGTAAAATATATTATATACCGGGTGATTCTTTTATCATTGAACACTCATTATTTCAAAAAGTCTAAATTTTTTTGAAAATATTTTTTAGCGTAGTTTCAAGTCGCTCATAAAACAATGTTTTTCTTA
>NC_042496.1:11246922-11249383 GCF_005508785.2 Acyrthosiphon pisum | reverse complement strand
TTCAATAAAAATTTAGACTGAAATATTGAGTGTTCAATGATAAAAGAATCACCTGGTGTATTATAAATACTATGTAAAGAATTTACAGTCGATATTCAATAGGTATTCCAAAAAAAAAGTAATACCAGAATACCTAATTATTATTTATGTAAGTAGGTAGTTACAATTAATCATATTATTATGTTGATATGATTAATAAATAATAAAATAATTTTTTACGTACTTGAAATAGATTAAAATTGAGAGCTTTGACTGATCCAACATGACGATCACTTTTAGCTAATAAACTATCAACATTTCTTGCTAATTTTGATGCATTATATAAACGAATAACACCATTATCACAGCCTGCAGCAATGATGCCAGAATCCCATTCTTCATTACTATTAGCACCACCCCATACTAATTTATGAAACCTTTATAAAATATAACAATATTTAGGTACACAATAATTTGTTAGAAATATAAGAAAATAATAAATATAAAAATGTTTATAAACATAATAATAGTTTAGGTTTAATTTTAATTTTAATTTATGAACTCACCGACAATCAGTAGAAATTGATGCGTTGAGTGTTATGTCATTAGGTTGTACAGTATACAGTTCTAACATTGATGATGTGTTAAATGAAGCATCTAATTGTTGGGCAGCTGTACCCATGGCTATGTTGATCGGATAATTTGATTTTGGTGACCATGTTGATACAACAGTCTTTTGGAACTGTTTAATTTTCATTTTGACTTTTCAAGAAATAATATTAGGTAAGCATACAATAAAAGCTTTTACAATTTCTTCACTATGCAAGTAAAATATATAACAAATATTTAGATCAATCAAAAGCAACAATAAATAATATTAAAGAATAAATATAACATAATTTGTGGTCTATCTTAGAATATAAATTTTTTTAACTCACGAAATACTTAAATAAAAAACGCTTAAAGGTAAATAATTGAAAACACCATAAAAATTATAAAATGTGTATGAACTTCTCTTTAACTCTTAATAGAAAACACGTATATGAATAGAAGTTAGAACTATTATATCAAGATATATTTTGTAAAAATAATTATTATCTTCAATTTAAAAAAAGATAATATGTATGAAGTTCTAAACGAGTTGTAAATTGTAATACTCCAACGTGGCTCATGAACCAGTGGTTCTTATTTTGTGTTATTCCATATTCCACTATTAATTGCATATTTTGCATAATATTAAATGTTGTTATAGTTTTTTATGTATACCTATATTATATTATGTAATTATGTACAAGTGTACAACCAATGTTTATTGCATCTTATTTACTTAAAAAACATAATTAGGTATCATAGTTATCATCTAGCAACGGTAATATAGTTTTAAACTTTTAACTTTCAGCAGGCCGAAATGTAGGTGGGATCAGAATATCACCATAGCGGCATAGCGCTTTCCACCATACCGCACTGATGCACCCATGACAAAATATATATATATATATTTTGTCATGGATGCACCCAAGTTGCACTGATATAGGTAACTGAGAATCGTCCTGGGTGCAGGCTGGTGCAAGACAGTAGCCATGTACATTAAAGGTTCTAAAAAAGTGTAACAAAAATATAATAAACTAGTGATATCAGCCGTCGCCAAAAAAAATCCACGTTGGTTGTGGCCACGTATCCACAAAATAGATGAAATAAAAATTTCATCTATTCTGTGATATATCTATGGTTGTGGCTACGTATATAGTGTTATCATCTGATAAACCAAATTTATCATTGTTGTACAATGTATATTATATCTATGAGCCCATGGTTAACGATTCTGAGCGGAGACGGTATATCAGTCTAGGCAGGGCCACATTTAGGGGGAGGGGCCCTGGGTACAACTGCCCCGGGCGCCAAAATATTGTGGCCAGAAATATGTTTACTTGTGAATTATTAAAATTGTATAATTTTAATTATTTTAATAACAGTATCATAAATATAGTATATTAGTATTATGCTGTTTGACATTTTTTAATTAATATTAATTTGCATAGTTTTATATAATTTTATTTTATTTATTCATGAAATACCTACAACCTACTTAAATATGTTAAAAAAAAACAATTTATATGATGAATTATAAGCAAGGTTTAGGTGACATACATTCAAATGTATCTTTGCGGAGAGAGGAATCTTTGATCCGATCAAGCAATTACTAAACAATATTTTTTAAAAAAGCACACATTGTAAAACAAATATTATTTTCTGTGATCAAAATCTAAAAAGTTAATGAGGATCTATCTCCCATATTTTCCGTGGGTAGGCCCCTTAGGAGGAAGCAATTTTTTTTCACCGGAGCTTAGGGAGCGTCAATTTTTTTTCGCACCAGGGCGCAAAATGTCTAAATGCGGCACTGAGTCTAGGCATTGGCGCAACTAGGGGGGTGCACAGGGGACTTGTGCACCCCCAAGTTTAAAATGTGCACCCCCAAAATATA
>NC_042496.1:11224394-11246752 GCF_005508785.2 Acyrthosiphon pisum | reverse complement strand
TATGTTCCAACCATAGACTATAAACTAAGTTAATAAAAACTTAGTTTATAGGTCTATGGTTTCAACATTCCATGCTATAACAGTATAACAAATAATCTTTAGCGTAGGTAGGTATTTTATGTTGTATAGAACAGGTCACAGTTATGTTGTTTTTAATTATTTGTGTAACATTGATCAAACTTAATATTCCTTCCCACTTTTATTCATATTGTATTAATTCAAATTCCCCCCCCCCACATATTTACAAAACCAAACCAGTTATCTGACTATATGTTTTTATTTGAATTTAAAATTTTTGGTTTTGTACTTAAAAATTGTCTACAGTGTCCAGCGTTTAGTACTTAACTTAAGTACAACTTCTTTTGCGTCTTAAAATTAATTTATCTCTTACATTTTTTTTTAATTGTTCTTAAATTAATTATTTAAGTATCCATTTTCACACATTTAACTACTCCAACTAATAATCTCTGATAATTATCTACAAATTAAAATGTATTTGATTTTTAAGTTTTTTTAAGAAATTGACTTTATTATTTTAAACTAAACATTATGTTATGTCCATGAATTGCAATCACATATACAAGAACCCGAGCAAGAGCGTTTAAATTTTTCATTCACTTATTTGAACTTATCTCCAATTGATTTTTTTGTATAGACTTTTGAACATTGATATTACTTTGTGCCCTATAACTAACCCTTCTTCAATGAACTAATTAGTTTGTGAATAATTTTTTTTGTTTATGATTCTGGATATTTTAGTTTGAATTCTTAAAAATCATCAGACTACAATATTAGATTATATTACTCACAACCACATGGACATTATTGAGTGAATATTTTTTAAAAGTTAATTAATGTTATTACCACATTATTAATATTTAATTACAAATAATATATACTTAAAATAGTATAGGTATAAATGTATATCGTTGAAAAAAAATTAAAAATTAAGTACCTAGTTAAATTAAAAAAACCAATCTATGTACAAAGTTTAAAATATATAGGGACCATAATACCATTTAACTTATTTTTTAATATTAATTATACTATCATTTTTTCAAACGTTGTATACACCAAGTTCTGTACTTACAAAAAATACATTTTTTCACAAACATTCTAACATACCTACCAATAATTACTATATCATTAATTACGCCTCTGTAATTGTACGCAGTAGTAACTAGTAGTTATTATTACGATTGGTTATAATGTTTCTAGAAAAAAAATATCGAACCGTCGATCATAGGGGCTAATATTGGAAAATTATATTGTATATATTGATGATGCCAAGTTTAAAATGGGCCTAATGTATTTATTGCACTTGTGAAAACATTAAACGGATTATTGTAGAAACTAGAAACCATCTTTCAATTACGACCTATTGTTGAAAATAAATAACAGTAAATTGGACAATGAATTATAATGTCTGTGGAACTCGTATCAAGAAAATTGATTCAGCTATAAATATAAATATTTTATGTTAGATTATATACTATAAAATATAGAAATCAAAATACATTTTTTCCTTTATCACTCCGCCCCATTTTTGTCGTGAACAATAGCTTTTAATTATTTCTGTCTATCAGTTTCTTTTTTTTTTGCCCATCCAGAACTTATCACTACTATTTTTAAAATCGTCAATTTTAAATTGAAGATATATTACTAATCTAAATCCCAAACAGTATTGAATTAATATATATTTATATACAAAATTAAAACAATTAATTTAACCCATCATTGTACTAATACTAAAATAAATTATTGATGGTAATATAAAAGACTAGACTAAAAGGCCGTTTCCGCCAAAAATCATATTTTTGATACAATGATATATCATTGAATTCAAATTGAACACAATATTATACATTATAGCAATGTTTGGAACGTTCAATAAAACAGTGAACGCGTTCTTTCAAACACTGCATAATAATTGACTCTTAGGACCGTGCCACACTATGCGTTTTGGCGGGTCCGGTTTGACCGGACGCTTTTCGACAGGATGACGCGTAGATGTCACATCTATGCGTTTTTCTTTTTGAAAACGTTCCTTCTTTTTGCCTCGTAGGTCAAATTATTTCATTAACGCGATGGACGTGGCATCGAAAGTACCAACCAAAGTATCTTTAACTACTTTACTTCTCTAACATAGTTCTGAATGTGATACTTACTTTAGTATAAAATATTTAATTCAAAAAATTACATCGTGCGATTTATTAAGTGCGTATTTATATTATTCAAACATATTAAATTTAAAAATTTGACTATTCTACACAAGTAAGCATATTATTATAATTTGTTCATTTTAGTAAATTGTTATTTATTAATTTATAAGTTTTTACCTTGTTAGAATGAATCGTAAAAAAGTAAAAGTCATTGCAGTAGCTGAAGCACTTGGTTTATTGGATACAATTAAATCAGAAAGGAGGTACTGGGTTCATCTTCTCAATGTGGAACGAGAAAAAACGGGATATTTTAAAGATTTTTTTGAAAACATAAGGCGTTATCCACAAAAATTTTTCGAATACTATCGAATGTCAATTTCGAGTTTTGATGAGTTATTAGAAATTCTACGTCCACATATAACTAAAACCACCACAGTATTTCGTAATCCAATTTGTGCTGAAGAACGGCTTACAATTACTTTGAGGTAAGTTAGTTAAAATTTAAACATGTGTTTGGCGGCTATATAAAAATATAAAATAATATTTTACAATAACATGTTTTATACGCGGGGATAGCCGTTTACTTAACGGCATACTTCATTGCAACGGATTAACCGATCTCGACTAAACTTGGCACGGTGATAGTGTGGACATCGCTGAGTACCAACAAGTGGTTTTGATTGATGTCCTACCTACCATTGATGAATAATCACCGAAAAACTAAATTTTGATACCTTAATTTTGTTTCCGTAGAAACATAGATCCGCCATAAATCAATAATTTCACAACAAATATATTTGAAACATGAGAATCTATCAAATCCATGTCATTAAAAAAACAAGTTCAATAAGCTTCGGTGTGTTTAACTCGTTCAGCTCAATTTCTTGCAATCAGCGAACCGCATTACAGTCCTAGTATTAATTATAGTGACCCACTTGACATTTTATATACAGTAGAACGGTACCCACTTGCGACTAGCCCGCATTTTAATATATAAAATAATAATTGGTAATAAAATATTATAATTTTCAAATTTTAAATTCTATATTAAGATAAATTCTGTTTTTAAATTGTTTGATATTATTTTACAAAATCCAATAATCGTGACAGTAGTCTAAGGAAATTAAGCAAAGAAAAAATTTAACATGAACTAATATGAAGAACAAACGATATCCTCCAGTTATTAAAAATACTAGGTTTCATTACGTGACAATAATTGTGTCGTATATACCTGTTAAAATAACCACTGACATTGCCAAACTATTCAAATAAACTACTAACTATTATTATACTATTATTAAAATGAAATATTTCTTACCTGGTAGCTTATAAACGATGTCGTTGTTCTGATTATTGGTTGGTAAATACTAAATAAACGCCGTTCAAAACTGTTGCCTCATTATCAATTTGAATTAAATAACATTTCTTATTTGTATTTAATATAAAAATAAACAATGAGTAATGGGTTTGATCTCACGATATAATATTATTATTTTCTTCTGTCATCAAATATATGTATATTATGTAGAGTGCTGCGCGACACGGATATAGCCGTAACCCGTAAGCCCGTATATAGACTATAGTGATTTAATCGGAACGATACGAAAATAAAATAAGCCGATAACAAAAATAAATTGATGTGAATTAATTTTCGGCAGAAACATTGTGAATTATCCAGCGTTTAGAATTATACGTCATATTATTATTATTATTATTATTATTTAAGGTATATTTTTGTCTGAATTTCTATTTTATTTTTATAAATAATGCAGGGCAAAATTATATACTACGGCAGTACGGCCCACAGGCCAGTCCGCGATCGCTGACCAGCGGACCGGGTCAGTCCGCCCCTGGGTGCATTATTTGAAAATATGGTTTTAAGTGAAATAGTAGGACAGTAGGTAGGTAGGTATGTAGGTACACAACATTTATACAGTAGGTATTTACACAACACACATTTATATGATTAATTGATATTTACAAAGACAAATAGTTTCATTTTATGTTCTATGTCGCAATTAATCCACGATAGAATAACACATTTATGTAGTTTGTAGCTGATACACTCACGATCCAAAAAATCGTCGCAAGGTAATGTTATGTATAATTATTTTAACATTTATTATCAGTGAATTAATATCAAACTAAATTCTGTGGTGACAATCCAGTGTTTTTAGAATTTTAAATACAGTATGAAGTTGTTAATATTATACACTTTAATTTGTTTGGGTTATAGTAGTATATCAGAGAACAATAAGACAGATATGATTATAAAAATTAAAAAGATTTCTAATCAAAATTTTTGGATCGAGAATTTTATGACTCAAAAGATACTAATTGAAAATGAAGTTGTGACTTTAAAAGAAGCTCTAAAAGTAATAACTGATTATAGTGTTGAGTATTCGACTGAATTAGACATGAATGATGTGTTAAAAGCTGCAAAAGCTCTTTCCACAGCTCAGAAATGTAAATATTCAGACTTAATTATCCATACGTTTCGTATTTTTTTTAAAATATTTTCATCATGTCAAAAACTATCCATTGATAATTTAAAAAATGATGATGTACCACTTTCAAATACAATAAAAACCTCTTTATATAATATTATAAAACTCACCATTGAGCTCAAAACATATACTACAAGATTTATATTTAATATATACCATTTGATGAATTTAATTCCTACTTTAAAGTCTACGGATCACACATTAACAAAATCTTTATTATCCATTAATTTAAATTTAGATCGCATTAAAAACTATATAGATCAACATCAGAATGAAGCAAGTGAATTTGATTTATTACACTTTGTCCAGAAAGTAATTGCTCAAATGATAAACTTAGTTGAACGCTTCAGGTGTAAACATTGTTATATTGAAAATTATTATGATTTAATTTCATTAATAAATAATAAAATAACGTGTGTAAAACTAAACGATACAGGTAATAACAGTGTTGATAGTTTAATTGAAGAATCGATCGATCATTTAAAAACGTTTTTTAACGATCCAAGTTATTTGATTAATGATATTCTGTTTTCTGTGTATATGTACGATCAAAAATACATGTTATTAGAAGATATATTCAAAATTAATGTAGACACATCGTTCATTATTCCCGATTTAATTGTTGAATGGAAGAATGCTACCGAATGGCCAACATTAGACAATGTATTAAAGGAAGTTAAAAGTACTTACAGTCTTCAAAAAATATTTGAATACCAAGTATTATTAGTTGAAGTAATAAAAAGTGTTTTTTACATAAAATATATGAAAAAAGAGCTAATATCCTCAACTGTAGACATTGAAAAATCATTAAACGAATTTGATGCATTTATTAATAAAATGATACCCAAAAATTATCCAACAGACCTGTATGGTTCGATTAAAAAATTAAGAAATTCACTATATAACTACCTAGAATTGTTTAAATCTAATTCAGTGTTACCTTTTTCCATTTTTTCCGTCCAACAATTACGTAAAATTCTGATTAACACAGCATGGGTCCACGATGAAAATTGTGAAAAATCTAACATAAATACAACTATACAAAGTCTACCGATGAATGAACTAGTGTCAAGAATTGTTAAGCTGGATAATTTCAAAGTATTTATTCAAATTTTTGAAGAGCTCTCCTATGAATCAAACACGCTAAGTGATTATGATATACAAACATTAAGTAATTTAAAACCTATCGAAAAGAGTGATAATATACCAGCATATTGCAAACATTTTTCATTGCTCCGAGAAAAATTACTGTTATTTCAAATATTAATTGTTGGATTTCAGCAAGCTCGTAATAGAAAAGTAAAAGTTGATGATTCAGATGTCAAAAGAGCAAAGACGTTTATTATTGAAATTCTAATGCATTTATTCCAAACGTATACAAATGACGAGAAATTTAAAAAGATTATTTTACCTTTAACGATTTATTTTAAATATAATGATGAAACAAACGAGAATTTAAAAATATTGCTTCAAGTTTTATTTTTGAATATTAATATTATAGAACATTTTGAATTAAATCATTGCGACGTAGTAGAATACAGTATTGATGTGTATTATAATAAAATAAACTTTGTTTTTGGACATCTTACTCATAATCTTTTAGAACAAGAGAGATGTAAATTGGATAAGTTATTGTGGGATAATAAAAATGAAATAATGAAAAATATGATAGAACCAAATACAAGTTATTATCATATAAGGGATGAACGAAGAGATATTCATTTAATGGCCGTTGATCAATTTATACGAACTGTAGATTTTATTAGTAATAGTATCAGTGATAATCCCGATCAAGATGTTTCCGATCGGGTTTTTCTCTGGGATGGGTCAATGGAAAGTGTTGAATCTGTTCATTCAGCTATAACACGATGTGTACTCGATTATCAGTATTTAGTCAGATATCAGTGTTCCATAATTAAATGGTTTGTGTCACTAGTTATCGAATATTTTTTTAAAATTAATCAAATATATATTAATTTAAAGGTAAAAAATAAATATACACCGGAGATTGAATTTGAAAATAAAAGAACTAAAAAATATCTAACAGAATTTGAAGAAATTCCTTTTTCCAAGTCCATAAACATTTATCTACACAATATTTTGAATTTTTTCGAAAAACCATTCGACGATTTCATGAACAAAAATATTGAAAAGTCAATGTTATTCGTGAGTACTGATTGGTTTACATTAAGTCAACCATCATACGAAGAAAATCCGACCTCGTTAAATAAGTTGAAAAATATGAATAAAATAATTAACAATAACATCCTTTTTTTACAAAATGTAGTACAAAACTTAAATGATAATAAATATTATATTCCTACAGACATTCAATTTTCCACATGTATTTATGTATGAAATTGTTCGTTATCTATAAGATATATTATTTATTGTCATCATAGTAAGTTTTTTTTTTAAACCCGGAAAATCACATTATCATTTTTGTTCACAACAAAATTGTTTAAAAATACCTGATAATCACATGTGGTATACAAAACATTGTCACCAACTTAGATTATTATTCTTATTAATGTATATAATCTGTAACAATTTATATTAGACAAATTCAAATGTACACCGCATTGAATGGCATTCAAATCTGTCCAACTCTCCCCTACTGTTCAAACATAAATAGTTTTCATTATTTTTAAATTTTTGAATAAAGAATTGTTTGTATATATGCATTTTTAATTTAATAACATATTATAGTCATTTATAAATCAAAATAATCTGTACTTTTTATTCTTTGTTTTTCTTATTTGTTATTGTTATAATATAGTTTAAATATATAAATGTGAAAATGAGATCTTTGATGCTAATGATCTAGGCCCTAGATTCTAGGGGACCAATCATCTGAAAGTCATGCGGTGTTGAATGAGTAGAGCTACTGAATACTAGAGTACCTATATCGCAGGGCAGGTTTTAATCATTGTTTTATGGACCCAACTCCACGAAATATTGGGAGATAGAATAGACAAAAATGGTAGCGCTATCTATCTAGTAAGTGTACTGAATGATTGTGAACTTGATTTTAAAATGATGGGAGGTTTTTTTATTTTATTTTTTTTTTGTTTCTGTTTACACAATAAGTAGTCGAAATAATGCTTAGATTTTCAACTTTATTTTCTAGACTCGGCAAAATTTTTAAAATATTTTGACTCGTTTTGTTCTGAGTTTTTTTACGGGCATTATCAATTTTAAATTTTTTTAGTTTTTATCTTTAAATATCAATAAAATTGTATTCGTTGAATCAAAAAACTTGAAAATTTAACACAAGGTTACACATTATTACAATATCAGTTTTAAAATATTTATATAAGTAAGATTGTAATTTTATAAGCATTTAAGATTTAAATTTCGACAAAACTTATCATGCCTATAATATTAAAAATTTACAAATTATTTTGCAGTTAAAAAAATATAATATATTCAACACACCGTTTTTGTATTTAAGATTTAAAAATTTAAAACATGGTTACACGTAAGTAGTTCATACTGTAACCAAAATATCTTAAAAAAAATATAGACACAGTTTTTTTTATAGTTATTTAAAGTTCAAGTTTGGACGAAATAAGATATTTAAAAAAGCAAATAATAGTT
The DNA here is from genome assembly GCF_005508785.2 of Acyrthosiphon pisum. Lineage (NCBI taxonomy): Eukaryota > Metazoa > Arthropoda > Insecta > Hemiptera > Aphididae > Acyrthosiphon > Acyrthosiphon pisum. Next base: position 11,238,483 of record NC_042496.1, on the reverse strand, counting down.
TTAGTTTTGTGTTATAATTTAAAAATATTATTTGTGGGAACTTGAAACTTTTAAAGTAAATTATTATTATATACGAATAATATTGATTGAACTTATCGTCTAGGTAGATACCGTATTAATGATAATATAATATAAATAAAGTATAAAATATCCTTGGCTGACAAAACGTCTCCGCTCAGAATCGTTTTTCATATACAATGATATTATTATATCATTGAATTTAAATTCAAACTTGACACCATCCATTACAGTGACCTACTTGTAACCTACTATACAGCAGAGTGACATCCACTTACCTGGTAGTTTCTTTTCGTATTTCCCGATACTTTTATCTACTACTATTTTCCATATTGACCTTTCAAAGTACCAACCAGATTGTCTAGATTCACGTCTCCGCCAGAAAAGATACTCAAGTTGAAAATCGAAGCATTATTTCAACAAGTTATAGCTTAATATACAGTTATACCTACATCATAGCACTAAAAAATCACACACAACCATACACCATTGTAAAATTAATATATTTATCGCTCCGCTCAGAATCTAAAATGTATTAATAATGTGTAATGTATAGTAATAATGTATTTAATAATTAATTTATTTTAATATACAATTTTAATATGGTATATGTTGTGACTTATTTTAGTATTTAATTTGATTTCTGGATCAAATGAAAACAATAATAAAATATTATTTGTAGATAATAAAAGTTCTATTTTTAAAAATGAACATTTCAATTGTTATAACAATGGTAAAGTGTATTCATATTTTTTAATAATATTTTTATTTTATTTTATTATTAAGATAAAATATACTACAATTTATGTAATAAAATAATTAATAAAAACTAACGTGTAATAAGTTATAGTTATAAAACTAAAATATTTCTTGCAATTTATCGATTAAATTATTATCATTAATGACTTTTAAAATATCCTTTATATTTTGAATGGTTTTATGCAAAAAATTTGAAAGTGTTTTTATTGAATATGAAGTACTTTTTGTTTTATAATATTCTTCAGGATACTCCTTTGTTGACATATTAAGTATTTTAAGGTGTTGACGTATTCTATCTTTACATTCTTGCTTAATTTGTGCATCTTGGTTTTTTAATGCCATCAAGTATGGATATAAAGAAATCTGTATATATGATTTTATAAGCTCTGGGAACGGAAGGTTTTTGAATAGTCTTACTCTATTTAAGATGGTTTTTAAATTATGATCATCATTATGAAAACCGATTTCATTCATTTTTAAAATAATCACAAATAATTGTTCAAAAACTCTTGTAATAATCCATTTAATTTCAAACATTTGAAACCTAACTAATTGCTGATAATCTACCATTGCATTAGATTTAAAAGAAATGTTATTATATACTTCATTAATAGACTTTTTGAAACCATCCCATATGACATAATATTTTATAATATCAACACTACCATATATTTTAGTGATTGTAATATAAATAGGGTTGACCTCTGGAATGAATTCTTTAGCACTTAATGAATAAACTGCTTTTTGGTTCTCATTAATCTGATGTGTTTTTATTCCCTCACTTAAATTTTTCGATAGTTCATTTTTGTATCCAAGCAATGAGAATGAATAATATGGTCGGCTTTCCTCGCCATGATGAATATGTTTACCCTTAACTTCATGTAATATTTCCCGATTAAATTTCAACAACAAACAGTTATTTAATTCATAATGTTCAAGTAAGTTTAAAGCTAAAATTATATTTTGTCTTAAATTAAAAATATAAGCATTAGTTACATTATCATTCTCCAATTTGGCAAAATTGATTATTAATGGAAATAAAATTCGATTGAGTCGATCATTATATAAAAATGTTTTATAAAACCACAATATATTTTTGTGCATACTCTTAATTATGAGTCGATCACTTGGTTTTATAACATTTAACACCAAGTCAACATTAAGTTTCAGAATATTATCAAGCCATTCTTGAAATGTGACAAAATTATAACGAAGTTGTTCAAAACTCTTATTACATACTATTCCATTATTGCTATATTTAGTTTTTTCAACGGAAATACCATGATATAAATAATAATCTCCGAGAGTATATGATTCATTTGAGAACAGTTCAAAAATCTGAATAAAATGGGAAAAAAATTGAAGTTTTGTAATATTCTCTAAAAATTCCGACATCACTACATTATCTATTTTTTCAACTATATCACTTGATTCACCCCATGATTTGATAACCGGGGTTTTAACTAATTGTATCACAGTATTATCCGAAAAAACTTTGCCATTAGTATTCTTACCTTGGTGAACATCATAATAAATTGAATTTCTTACTCTTATAATGGGACTATATACATTTGTTGGATAATTATTTGGTATTATTTTATCTATGAATTTATCAAACTCTTGAAGTAATAATTTAACTTCTTCAGAATTATTACCATTATAATTTTTTATATAGATATTGATAAATTTTATATAATAAATATATTTGATTACTTCAATTAGTAATATTTGATAATCGAATATTATTTTAATATCATCGGTATTTTTAACTTTATAATAAATATTTATTAGTTGATTCCAATCATCAGAGTCTTGCCATTTTACTTGAAGAGTAGGAAAAAATGAATATTTTCCTTTGATGTTGAATATAATATCTTTGAACAATAAATAGTTCATATCATAAATATTATATTTTTCTTCTATAGGAATAATTGTAATATCATCTTCATAATTTATGGATACATACTTAAAAAAATTTTGGAAATTATAATTCGTAGTGGTATTTTTTAAAAATGTATAGACTTCCTCATATACATTAATATTGTTTGAAACTAAATCTTTAATGTTTCTATCTAAATGTTCATAAGACGTATATGCATTCTGAATATAACAATGTCTACTGCTATATCGTTCAACCAAGTTAATCATTTGAGCAAGTACTATTTTTATATTAATTTCGGAGTTTGTATCTGATTTATCATATTTTTCTTTTAATAACTCATCTGGTCTATATTTTGTTACATATGTTATCGTATGATATAAAAATAAATTTATGGAAATTAAGGATTTTAATAAAGTGTCATCAGTAGATCTTAAGTTTGGGTGTATCTTCTTAAATTGCATTAAATCAATTATCATTTTTACAATATACATTTTTAATGTAGATACAATTCTAATAATACTTGCTACACATTGCAGTCTATTTTTAGTAAAATTTGAATGTTCATCTTTGTATTCATTATCTTCAGTTAGGTTATAACATACAGTTACACAGTCCAAAAAATGAGTAAATGCACTAATAATTAAATCAGAATACTTACACTTTAAATCCATGTACATAGACGTGATAATTTGAATCTTAATACTGTTCAATTTATCGACGTTCTCGATGTTATTACCTTCATCAGATAATGTGGATGTAGTGTTATACAGTTCATATAGTTCATCGTAATTCACAGTTTTTAATTCATTATCTATAATAATTTGCCCGGATAATATATTCTTCTTCCAGAAAGGACTAGTACAAAAATATTTTATTGCAGATATATTTTTTTTATCAATAAAAACTGATTTAAATTCTTTGGTCTCACTGTAAACACCCCAAAAAATGAAATAAATAAAAAACTTCATCTTGTACGTTAAATAATTTTTTATAATTAGGTATCTGAATATTATATATTGCCGATTTTAATTAATATAACGTTTTATAGTGATGAATCCTCAATAGTAAGTTGTGTATTAAACTATCTTAAACTTATATCTTAATACTAAAAAATATAAAATGTTGTTAACTCATTCTCTCTCTCATTCGCTGTCTCTTTATCTCTTTATTATAACCTACTTATAACCATTTAGTTTATTCACTACAATACTTCGAATACACCTGTTGTCAAACATTTACAGTACCTATGTATTATATAACAGTTGTTTTTGGTTAAATATTTGAGAAATACCGCATACTATACCTGTTTTAACTTTTAGTTAACTCGATCTCAATGTTCAACTATTAACGTTCAAAAACATCTTCGACGTAAAATGATTTTAATTTAAATGAGAGTGGAACTCAACTTAATTTAAATAGAACTATCTTTATTTAACAATAAAGTTAACTTCTTATTCGACAGCTTATATTCAAATCAATGAAAAAAAAAACTTTTGCGGCTATAATTTCGAATTAAGTATAGGTACTTTCACAGTCTCATTGTAAAATGAAAAAAACACTGATAAATCACCAATGTTTTGGGTGTAAGACTCTGTAATGGATACAGTAGCGGTTATATCCTAGTTCCGAGGGGGGATGGGTTAATTTCAAATACATAGAGGTAATGACGTTCAACCCCTCCGATCGTTTTATATTGTAATAAAACTGAAAATGTCCGTAAACAGCTCAAAAAGAGTTAAATTATTTTCAAAATTTTACCATGAATAGAAAATGCTAATATAAACATTAAGTGAAATTTTCAAGTAGCTACAGTCATTCGTTTTTTAATTACAATAAAATAAGAAAATCGTTACACGAGAAATCGAGTGAATATTCAATCTTGTAAAAATATGAAATTCAAACGCTCATAAAAATTTAATTTGATTTGCTTGAAGACATTTTTTTTTGATAAAGATAGACAAACTCGTGAATGATCTTGTATTACATTTTCAAATCTTAGATTTAAAAAGAAAAATTTTTATGAATTTCTAACTCAAAATAATTTGCGAATTTTCGTAATTTTTACGTATTTTGTCAATATTTGAACTTTAGATGCTTATAAAGAAAATTGTGACTATGGATTTTTAATTTTTTTCATCTGCCTTTGAAACAATATACTAGGAGCCAGTGGCGTAGCGTGGGTTTTAAGAAAGTGTAAGCAGAAAAACTAATGTTTTGGAAATTTACAACTACAAATGTACACAGCCGCCGATTATCGCCTTATCGGTGATACAAATAATAATAAACCGGTTGGTACTGTGGTGTATGCAAAATCATAAGTGATTACAAATTGTATATAAATACGAGCCCCCTCTACGACATTGTACGTAAGCCGTGTCTATTAGCTCACGTAAGCAGTTTCAGAACATGTTACACGACGGCACAGCGCGTTAATAAGTGTTAATAAAATAAAAATAGATTTTCCAGTTTTTCCACCATCATACGCAACGGCCGACGACGATGACCAAAATATGGCTGTGTTCTGGTGTTCATTAAAATTGTTATCTTATATTCTAAACATATTATTATTTATTATTTTTATTATTATAGAAACTTAAAAAAAAATAGTCTAAGATTTAATTTGAATTGTAATTTGTTATTATAATAACATTAATATTAACTTATTTTTCCCTTTTTTCAAGTGTAAGCAGTGCTTACAGTGCTTACATGCACGCTACGCCCCTGCTAGGAGCCTTCTATTAATTTTTCAAGCTTTTTTAACAAACAAATAAAATTTTATTGATATTTATAGAAAAAAAAAACTAAAAAAAATAGAAACTGAAAATGTCCGTAAAGAGCTCAAGGTGAGTCAAAATATTTGGAACATGTTATGGTGTACAGAAAATGCTAATTAAGTCAAAATGTCATGTACCTACGGTCATTTGCTTAAGTATTGCACCAAAAACCAAAATCAATTTTCTCGAAAACAGATTTTGCGTAAAAATTCCCGTTTTTCCTTAATTTTTCTTTTGTTTTTCACGGCACTTTTGAAAACTACTGAGAAATTTTTACTTTTGACCCCCCAAAGTACCAACTAGATTCACTTTCCTAAAAGGTGATGATGGACACAAAAAAAAAATAAAAAAATAAAAAAAAACACACATCATTGTAAAATCAATACATTCATCTTTCCACTCAGAATCTAAAATATAATGTAATATGATACAATGTATAGTTTTTAATTTACTTTATTGAAATTATTCTAATTTATCATATTATTATCAGAATATTAAAATATGATACCAGAAAAATTGAATAATAACAGTTAAGCAGTTGAATAGCCTATCAAAGACGCCGTGTTTATTTTACAAATAAATAATTGTGAATAGAGGTACTTACCTCACATTCGTAAACTTTTGGCCAAGGTAAAAAGTTTAAGTGACATATTTTATATAACGTGTATAATTGAATAATCCAACCTCAAAGAATTTCTGCTATGGTTCCCTATGAATTTTATCGTCGGAACTAAAGTTGCAACAAATTGGTTTGTTATGCGTTCTACCGTTCAAAATCAAAATCAACTAAAGTTAACATTCTATTTAAATTAAAAATCTTCGACTATTACTCCGATTTTGTTCTTCACATTCTCCTGTGGTAGGTATTTGATAAGTTGTATAATCAGACAATCGGAGTTTTCCCTTATTATCCTTGATAGTTTATTTAAAAAAAATTAATACAATTATCATATTAATATTTAAAAAAAAAGTAAAAATGCACACAAAAATGTTACTATAGTACTAAATTGAATAAACTGCTACAAAACACAAAAATAACATTACCTATTGAACTTAATATAGTGATATACCTAGATCTAATCAATTGTATGGTCTGACCGATGGGCAATACGGTAATAATTGTATTCATCTATAGAATAGGTATTTTTTACCATAATACTAAATACATAGATATAATAACCTAACCTACCATAATTCACAGATAAAATTTAGTTTCACCAATAATTTTATTTTGTTAGATGAAGCCACGTCCCGAATATTACGCATAAGGAACTATAGCCAAAGAGTCTTATTAGTTTTTTAATGTAAATTGTATCGAATTTTTTATTTCTATTGTGTTATTTCCAAGTAGGGGCGTTTACGTGATTATTTGTTAAGTTGGAAGATCCTATTCAATATTTGAAATTCCACGTAGCCATAACCTAGTTGTCCTAGACATACTGCGGTACTGCGAAGCCTAAAGACATATCTTTACGATAAACAGTGTATGGTGAATTTATGGTTATTCCGCTGACTGTTTATTAAACAATAACCGATGTATCATATTATACAGATATTTTTTTTATTAAAAGTATCGGTATTAGGTACACGCAGTTTGACAGTTTACCACAATAGTGACTGTCTTTCATCAAATGTATCTTTTTTATTTAAATACTAGTCAAACATTGTGGTCCACAGCAGAAAAACTAACAAATTATTTTACAAAATGTATAGGTACCTACTATTGATCCCTGCAATTGTATATATATTATGGCAGGAAAAAAACCAATATGACACAATGTTAAAACAAAATAATATACCTACGTAACTCAAATTATAAATGGATATATTATACTATCTATTTATCAACTTCAACAACGTTATTTTGTAACGAGTTATCTGATGCAAATTACAGTTATTATAGTGTGTATACTGTGTAGTGCAGTGTACTAATGTATAATGAAATAAAACATTTATATTATAATATTATGTAATGACATATATTATATACTATATTGTTTATAGGTATTACACTGGTAGCTTATAACTTATATACCATGAAGTAACATTAACATAAATGTAAATGTAAGCCTTTTACTTTTAGCAGCTTTATTATTATTAAAATAAATAATTTACAAATATTCAGCGGAATCAACAAGTAAAAAAGTTCGGCAGAGTTATTACGCGTTGCAATCGATAGATTTCTTATAAGTAAAAAGGTCATTTCGGCCTAATTGATATAGGCCCGTGTATATGTATATTTATATAGGGCGTGTACATAGTTTTTACCAACCACCGCATGGTAAACTAAAATTATTTGGTCAATACAATGTAAACACAATGTAAATTATTAAAGAAGTAAAACAATATATATATATAGTCAAGTTTTTTCAACTTCAATTGTAAAGACACATCGGCTATACAATACTGTGAAACCTGTATTTGATGAGAGTTGAGAGTTTGAGACTAAAATATGATTGAGTAGGTTACTGCAGTACGACTGAACTTAATACAGTGTCAGTGGTGAAGAAGTATACTAGGTATGTATAATACTGTATAAGACACTATAGTCTATAATAATAACACTTATGTATTATTATTATGTAATATCTAAAATTCTAAACAATTAATACCTATAGTTTTTGTTGCTTAAAATACTAATTGCTAATTATAACTATATGGTATAAAATATAATTTTCAAAATTTCAAAATGTACCTACATATAGCTTCTAAAGCTTTTAAACAAAAGAATGTACAACATAAATAATGTGTACGAGAAATTAAATTCACTTTTTATGATTTTTTTGTTTGGTTTTGTAGATTATAATATAGGAGTATTTAATATATATATTTTAAGTTTAACGTAAAAACTATTAATTATATAATTATTATAATTTATAATTCAAATTTATCATTCATAATTATTAAATCACGTTCTAAAAAAGTAAATAATTATTTTTATTATATAAGTATATTATTATTTATATATTTTGCTATATCTATTACTTGTTTATAATAAAGCATAGTTTTCTTTTATGTGCATAACTTAATATTGGTAAATTAATAGGTAAATAAATGTCGACCACTTTTAAACAAACAATCAAATTCTTCATAATCATATGGAAGATAATTGGTTTACTACACTTTTGTTGTACAATGGAAACGGAATCTGGATTAATACATCGGGACATGAGCTCAACGTTTAATTTATTCCTAGAAATGATACGGATATTTGTATATTTAATTTGTAGTTATCATATGGTGTACAATATGGGAGAAAATTACCTAATAATAAACTTCAATATACTTAAATATTGGTGTATCATCATACCTGCAAGAATGTCGGAGACACGGATTATAAAGTATGAATGATTACTTTTAGTTGAATAAATATACCACTATAGCCACTAGGTATTTATAAATGTATTTTATCAGTTAAGCATTAATAATAGTATAAAAAGTATTCAAATATTTCAGTAATTGAAACCTTAAAATCTAATAAAAAAAAAAAATTTGGTTTCAGATTAATCAACGGTATCATCGAGTTCGACCGGAAATTGTTTTTATTTAATTCATTACTGGTTGTTGAATTGCCTACATTGAGTAAAACGTTTTGGATTGCTTTTGTAGCCATATTTTCTTTTTATTTTATTGGATGCCAATTATATTTAATACTTAATGGTATTATTTTGAATTTAGAAAATGTTCATTTTGCAAGTTTATTGTTTCATTCGCCAGACATAATTATTTTTATGGTAATGGCCACATCATATTTTCATCTCATTAATTTCGGACGTAGGTTTTGTACTTTGAATAGACTGTGGAAACTCTTACCGTCTGGAATAGTAGCTTTGCCAGGTGGATGGAGTAGCTCTGAACTAACAGTGGTAATGGAATGTATACGATTATTGCATGCTGAACTTTCTGAACTGCTTCGGTTGTTTAGTTTGGGTTATGGTCCAGTAATATTAATATATTTTACATTTACATTCATCCATGCTTTAGTCGACATATTTCTTATAATTGTTTTTGATAATTCGAGTGTAAAATTAGGGATTTTGTCATTCGTGTTTTATATACAATACATTATGTCCACTCTATCAATTCTCTGCATTACATCGTGGGTTATTAAAAAGGTATCGTACCCATTTTATAATAAATAATAAATAATAAATAATAACTATGATAGTACCTATGATAAAATAATAATTAGATTTTTAAAAATAAAATACATAAATACAATACATAAGACTCAAATAAATTTATTTTGTAAATTTAAACTTTTGAAAAACGGACACGTAGGTAACCGCTTTGCTGTTAATTGTTAACACTATAGTAGATTTTACATCTACTATATTATATAGTATGTACGTATACACATCTTCATTAAATAAGTCACCGCAAGGGAAATGAAAAAATAAATTTATTGACAAATCATTATATATAATGAAACCCGATTCTGCAGAGTGGATATGAATTTGACGAATTATGTCAACATTTCAAATCAAACCCTTATAAAAAAAACTAATGTGGCTTTACGCTACAATTTTCCTTAAATTTTTGCAATGAAAATTTTTAAGAAAAACCTTGTACCTACTATATTATTTAACCTTAGAACTTAGAAGTTAAGATTTTAAATGTAATGCATTTTTTCCTACAAAATAGTTTTCAAATTTTCGTGAATTTAATAAATTTCTTTAAACTCTAAATTTAAACGCTTACACTAAAAATTGTTATTATATATTTTCAAAATGTTTAATCTATGTTGCACTAATTTGTGATTAACTTTTTATTAAATTTTCAAGTTGTTTTACCCACTAAAAAAAATGTTTTCATACATAAGTCTAATAAAAACAAAAAAAATCAAAAATTAGGATTGTTTACAAATGGCTCAAAAAGAGACAAAATATCTTGAAAATGTCATCACGTTTTTAAAATGCATAATATTAAACATTTCTTGAAAATGTCAAGTCTCTATGGTTATTTGTTTTTGAATCACAAAAAAATTTATATTTTGAGAATCGTTTCTACTATATATAAATATATAATATAAGTGTTCACACAAAACACAAATTAAAAAAATATATTCATTGCTCTGCTGGAAACCTATATATATATATATATATATATATTTAATTTGTTACAATGTTTTTGTTCTTTCAACTGAACTCTTTTTGTTAAATATAATTATATTTAGTTTATTATTTGTTTCGTAACAATAGTATAATTCAAATGTTTACAGAAAAAAAAGATTATTTCATACTTGAGACTGACGAGAATTTCAGAATTGCCTACTGAAACAAAATTACAGGTAGTTGATCTATACCTACAGTTACTTTAGAAAATTAAAAATATGTTTTGTTAATATAGCAAAAAGTTTCAAAAACGAGGATAATATACCGGGTGATTCTTTTATCATTGAACACTCATTATCTCAAAAAGTGTAAATATTTTTGAAAATATTTTTTTACATAGTTTCAAGTCGCTTAAAAAACAACGTTTTTCTTAAAAAATTATATTTTTAAATATTTTTTATCCTTATATTTTTTTAAGTTTTTTACTTTTTTGAATGACAACATTGGGTTTGAATTTTATATTCCAAAGCAGATTATTGTCCTTAATATTTTGATACATGAAAATACTAAGAAAAATATTTTTAAAAGAATCACCCGGTATATTTTTCAGTTCAATAATCGATAAATATTAAACTTTTAACTATACATGATACATCATTGTCAATTTTAACCTATATACGAATATACGATATGATCATCACACATACGATCATCCCAAGAAAAAATTAATAGTATAATATTTATTTATTTATTTTATTACAACACTTCACACGAGATATACCCAAATCAGTACAAAATTGTAAATAAATACAAAATATATTGCACGTGTCTCTTCATTTTAGTATCTAGTACATGGCTAAATAAATTGCAATTCTGCTTTCAAAAAGCAGAACTTTGAAATGTAATGATAAAATTAGCCTATAGTTGAGTAAAAACAGTCCAATATTAGGACAACAATATTATCATGTAATTTAATATTTAATTTATGTTTATTATAGCCTACGTATACTTATGCGTATACGTACTTAATTGTCTTACCTAATTAAGCTATATATTAGGTTAAAATATTCATGAGTCAAATATCAGTTTATGAACCAAATGAATTGACAGCCTTTGGATTTTTCAACTTGAATTTGAATCTATTCATGTCAGTAAGTTATTGTATCATGTTACTGTATTAGTTTTATATATAATAAAAAAATCAAACAGAAACTGGCTCTAATGTTCTACAGTATAATATGTATAAATAACTTTAAATGTATCTAAATATTTTGGAAATTACATTGTTTCACCTACATATAAAATGTTATTTGAAATAAAAGTGGAATGTTTCAAATGACAAATGTCTACTATTAATATTTTTTGGGATATAAATAACATAAAAACAATAAAAATCGTTTGATTTAGTGAATATCAAATATTTTCGACAATATTTGAACTTTAATCGCTAATAATATTTGCATGTGGCTTTATGTTAATTTTTTCAATTTACACTAAAAAAACTTAGGTATTTGGAATCATATTTGACCCTTTCAAACTGTAAGTTTTAAAATTAAAATTTTTTAAATTTATAACTACTAAATGATACCTGCGAAAACTGGGTACACTATATAACTCAGATATACACATAGGCACGCACAAAAACTTATTTAAACTATTTAGAAAACTATTACTCAATAGTCGATCTCAATACCCTATGTCCTATACATAGGCGGAACTAGACATTTTAATTAGACTGGGCCACTCATGAGAGTCATTTTGCACCTATCATACTCAAAAGAAATAAGGGTAGAGGGTGATAGGGAATATTAATGATTTTTATTACAATACAATAATATATAACATAGGTAATTATTGATGACTGATGTTATTATAAATCTAAAATTGTATCACTTATAATACAAACTTAAATGTTACATGTGAAATACAGATACTAAAAATATTTAAATTTTTATCTTAAAGTTAAGACTTATAAAGCTAAACGACGTTCATATGAGACCATTCATTAAATTCTTTAGTCACATCATTAATGTCGACATTTTTTTCCATGGTTTGTTTGATATATGGAACCATTAAATTTTCCAATCACCATTGAGTCATTGTCGTCCATAGCTTAGTTTTAATATGTGTTAGCTTCGAAAAATCTCTTTCATACGAAGCACTTGTGACTGGTATGACAGAGAAACCTTTTAATACTTTTCTATGCTGAAAAAAAATGGTCTCAATACCATTTTGTCGTAACCATTTTAACCAAAATGCACAGTCTTTATTAGTAAGAATATCATCTTTGTTTCGTGCCTTCAAAAGATGTATTTCACTTACAAATTCGTCCTTTGATAAATCAAAATTATTTGTCAATAAATTAATTTCATCTTTACTCAATTCAAATTTCAACATTTTCCCCACTGCAGTAACTATTGAAATGCTTTCTTGATTGAAACGTTCGTCAATTCCTTGTACTAACGAATCAATCAATGGATACATTGTAGTAACTCGGAATTCCTCTTTCTTGGTCACAAATACAAACTGATTTTTCCAATTTTCATCTCTACGTGTAGGCAGTTTTCTAGGTCTGACTGATGGTATGTTTACGCCATGTTCTTCACAAATGTGCTGACTTTGATCATAAATATCATCATAAAACAAACTATCGGAACGCACAAATCAATAATTTAAAAACTTTTTTTACACAATGATTTGATTTCGATGGCCAGTTGTAATATTACTAAACATATTTTTAACAATTGAACTATTTTATTTATTACGTACAGTTAATTTCTCAATTTTCTTTTGCATTTATACCTAATTTTTTTATTACATTTAAAATAATATATTCTTAACAAATTAACTTTGCTCTCATAGTCTCAATTAGCCTGGGCCATGGCCCAGTTGGCCCAGGCCGTAGTTTCACCTATGGTCCTATACATGTTTTAAAAACCTGTCTGCATGAGATTGATGATCCAATAGTCTAGTTTCATGTCCCACAAACAGATTATCATTAAACGGAAACCATTCTCAAAATTAAAGATTAAAGCATTTTTTTCTACTATTAAACGTGTATACAGAAACAAAAAAAAAAGGTGGGTAAGTGGATTTCGCTCTGCTGTACAGTAGGTTACAAGTGGGTCACTGTATAATGGATGGTATTAAATTTGAATTCAATGATATAATATCATTGTATAAGAAAAACGATTCTGAGCGGAGACGGTATGTTAGTCTAGGTATAAGACATAATATTATATTAGGTACCTATAATAAATTCCAAATTAATCATATCATAATATTTATTAGGTACTTATAACGCGTTATACATCAACAAAAAACCGTGGTACTATCATAGATATATAATAGTATACTTTAGAAGTTTCAAGTACCCACGAATAATATTATACAATCACAACAAAATAACTAAAATAGTTATCCTAGGTTTTTAATATGTAATTTCGTCCAAATTTGTACTTAAAATGACTATAAAAATAAACTGCGTAAATGTATTTTTTAGATTTTTTGGTAACAGAATTAATTACTTACGTGGATTCTTGTTTTAAATTTTCAATTCTTAGATACAAAATTGAACATTTTATAAATTTTTAACTACAAAA
>NC_042496.1:11208688-11223822 GCF_005508785.2 Acyrthosiphon pisum | reverse complement strand
CATTTTTTGAACTTTAAATGCTTAAAAAAAAAACTGTGACTAACGATTTTTAATATTTTTCATCTGCCTTTGAAACAATATACTAGGAGCCGTCTATTAAATTTTCAAGCTTTTTTATCCAACAAATAAAATTTTATTGATATTTTTAGAAAAAAAACTAAAAAAAAATGGAAAATAAAAATGTCCGTAAAGAGCTCAAAATACATCAAAATATTTTGAAAATGTTATGGTGTATAGAAGATGCTAAGATAAACATTCAGTCAAAATTTCATGTATCTACGGTAATTTTTTTTAAAGTTACACCAAAAACCAAATTCAATTTTGTGAAAAATCGATTTTGCGTAAAAATTCCCGTTTTTCCTTAATTTTTCTTTTGTTTTTCCCGGCGCTTTTGAAAACCACTGGGAAATTTAAATTTTGACCTCCCCAATGCACCAACGATATTCACTTTCCAATCGAACAAGATACTGAAGTTGAAAATCGTAGCATTATTTCGACTACTTATCGTGTACACAGACACAAAAAAAATAAAAAAAAAAATAAAAAAATACACATCATTGTAAAATCAATACATTCATCGTTTCACTCAGAATCTAAAAATCGCCAACATTGAAAATTTAAATATAAATTTATTTATCGTTCCACTCAGAATCTAAAAAATTAAAATATTAATTACGAAATTGCATAACTATTAAATTTTACTTAGGTAATAGAGAATAAAACTATTATGGTGTCACAGTAAATAGATTAAATAAAAGTGTTGCTACCTATGTTTACAGATTTTGGTATTGATGATCACTGGAATCGCTACATTAATTCAAATGAAAGAGTATTCGTTCATGATTCGACTTAATAATATAATGACACCTCAATTCCCAAAACTAGAATGAATATCTTAGAAAAAAATTGATTGTAATATTAAAACATTATTATATATTACATTGTTACTGTACTTTTTTTTTATAGGATATAACGTCATATCAGCGATGATCAATGATTTAAATTGAGGACAAATTAGTGCTGCTGACCGAAATTAAAACACAGTAACCAAGCTTGGTAAAACTTTTCAGGAGACCTTGTTTACTAAACATTAACAGGCCGCTGAAAAATCTTAATTACACAAAATGTCAACAATATTTTATAGATACTATAGTAACCTTCGAAAAATCAGTATCTAATAAGAAAATGATTTGCCTAATTAAAACTCCTTAAATTTAGTTCTTGGCATGAAATAACCTTGTGAAAAACAACCATGGAATAAATAACCCTATGATAAAAATTACGTGTATGGTGTAAATAACCTACCTAAAAAGGTAGATTCTTTCAATTTTTTTTACCATCACTAGTGATTCAACTAGATTCGACAATTTAAAACTTTTTACTGGTTCATTCTTTATGGCAGTGGATCATTTATTGCTTGACCAATTAAAAAAATGTAATTGATCAATAATGTTCTACTTTCCTTAATTTTATTTTTGAGATCATCATAATCATAATAATATATTATAATATATTCCTTACTTGCTTAAGAGGAAGTCACACCCACATAATATGTTATCTCTGTCTTACACACGTATACGACGTAGCAAATTGATGTTCACCAATCACCAGTTTCATTAGTGTGCTGCCAGTTTCAATATTAGAGTGAATTTACTTACTATAAAATTTTTAGGTAAGAATATTATCTGTATTCTCTGGTTGGTTTTTATGAAAATGTAATCTTAAGTAAATTATGAGCATTTTAAAATATTAATATTTTGCATACCTACTCATAAATCACTTAAAAGTTAAAATATCATAAAAACCAACGAGAGAACACAGATACTTCTTACCTAAAAGTTACCTACTATAGTCACTATTGAAACTGGTGAACATCAATTTGCTATGCCATACGTGTGTAAGACGGAGATAACATATACGGGTGTAACATTCTCTTAATTTTTTTCTTTATGTTTCTAAAACTCCATCTGCTGAGTGCTGACATGTGCAGGAAAGAATTTTTCGTATTCGTATCTATATACAATTGCCTACATTGGCCCCTTTTCTGAAATTATTTTCATTATATTATGTAATATACGCTGTAGAAGGAATGTCTTTAAGAAGATTTCACACCTGCATGTATTGCATTCATGTATTTGCATTGTCTTAGTCTTACAAGTTACAAATGTACAACATAGCAAAAACTGTTTTGCGCGGGACAACATTTCTCGCACCATATTTGTTGTAGAACTACCAAATTTTCACAACACGTAAAAAAGAACTTAATCTGTGCAACAGTGTGTTTCTTTTTAATAACATTATCTAATAATTTTTTATAAGCAAATTATAAAAACAAAAAAATTAGAAGCAAATAACTTTTATTGTATTTATGTTATCTAAAATATGGGCACGCTGTTGTATAGATAATTTTCCACAATATATATTCAGAAATTTTGGAGCCACTACTACGAACACAGAAAGATAAAAGTTATCCCGCGCAAAACAGTTTTTGCTATGTTGTACATTTGTAAAACGGAGACAACACATGTAGGTGTGACACCCTCTTAAGACTTAAGAGGACGCTATACACGCCCCACGGATATTTGTTGTCTCCGTCTTATAATTACATAACACAGAAAATGTACACTCAAAAGATCACGATTAACTCACTTGAAAGATTTAAGTGAATCGACCTATCATGAAACTTGATGGTAAAAACTATTTGTATATGGTTTTTTACGATGGTTGAGATTTAGTTTTTAAGTGAGTTATGACCATTTTTAAATTACACTATATAGTGTACGCATAACTTACTAAAAAAATGAACTAAAGGTTTTTTACGATAGCTCAATTAAACTAAAATTAAATTAATTGTACAAACACAGATAATGTATTTACCATCAAGTTTTATAATAGGTCGATTCACTCTAATTTTTAAACTAACAGGGCTAAACGCATTCTCCTGTGCATAAATTTGCTATGTTACACACTTGTAACTTGTAAGACGAAGACAACAAATTGCCGTGTAGCGTCCTCTTAATTTATAGACATCCCAACCGGCGTGGGATTTGCTTGTAATTATGCGAGCAGTATATTATCAGATAGGCAAACTACCTGCGGTAGATCGCGGGACCCGCGTGGTGAGTACGCGTACCTACGTAAGTATATAATTTCACTCTAAAGTATCAATAAATGCAAAAAAATTGATACACCAAAACTGTGGTACGAACTCGATATATTCTATAATACAATACACAGGCTTATCGTATAAATAATATTAATTATTATTATTTATTATTAAAAGTTAAAACCAATTGCAACCATTATAAACAACAATTTCGATCGTAAATCACAAAATATTTGAGAACCTCCTCGGGTGCACCTCTTATTTACCTTTTTGCGCAACAAAATGTAGTCTATCTTCTTCCCCAAGGTCTAATATATTTGTGTACCAAATTTCATCGTAATCCGATGAACGGTTTAGGAAAGCATAAAGGACATGGACACATTTTTTGTGTTTTATATATATTGATAGATTGTGTATTATTAAATTTCAAATGACGATCCGTGGAGTTTCATCAATGAATGATTCTTCCCTCATGACCAGTGGCGCAAATAGGAAAAATGTTTAGGAGGGGGCTCAAGCCCCATCGCATTTTTTTAAAAATTATAATTTGTAGGTACATACTTTTAAGAATGGTATACTATTATATTTTGAGGGGGCTAAGTCCCCCCCTATTTGCGCCATTGCTCATGACTATACAACCATTGATCATACCTACATAATATTATACCACTTGTATCATAAATGCTACAACCCATTATAATACCAACATCACTTATACTTGTTGTAAAAATACATAATATTTACAGATCGTATAATAAATATTAAAATACAAAAAAAAAATGATTACGATCATATTATAATACGTATCACATTATTTACATTATTTTACTTTAAAAGTACAAGATACAAAGTACTCATAAATTATACTCCTATAATATAGGTAAACATATTATGTTTGTTAAATACCTATAATAACAGATATTATATTACAATGATAATACTTACAGAAAAGGGGCCAATATAGGCAATTATATTATTACAGTTAACGGTTCCGAAAAATTCTTTCTTGCGAACATCAATTCGTGTTGAGCACGGCTTAAGATATCTACAACCGAGATAAGAATAAACCACAGATATTATGTATAAATAACTAGATACCCGACTCCATATACAACAACATTATTAAATTATGATGCCCGACGCCATTTGCAACTTAGGCAATGTTGAGTGTTTACATTTATTCATATACATATTTACTTATATAGTGTGATCACGCTAAGAGAAACCACTGAATATCTCAAATGGGTGACTTTGTATTGAAATGGGGTTTTCGAGAGGTGATAGGGAGCACTTAAATACATATTTTCAGACCAGTTTCAAATTTTTAGCTCACTCGGTACGCGCATGCGCAATACAACTTACTTTTTTTTTAACGGCAACCCCAGTTTTTTTCTGCAGATTCGGGTAGAGTATTTTTTTTAAAACCTTTATTGTACAAAAAGTTTTTTCCTATTTTCAAAACTGACCATGTTAGACGTAAGTCAAAAATTGGATTTATGCATAATTCGTGTTTAATATTTTCATTTATAACCACTGGACATAATAAAACAAGACCCAATTAAATGTTTAATTTACTTTGTCTGTTTTCAAATAATAATTTAATAATACAGTAACTGTATTACAGTTTAGTAGTGTAGTAGTTCATGATTGGTAACTTGTTATATCAGTGTTATCAGCATAGAACAATAGTTATCAGCTTTTCAGTGTCAGCAATCTCACACATTTCCCGCTATTTTATGAACCACTGTTGACCACTATGAACCACCAGCTAACCTAACCACCTCTATATTACCGGTAGTTTTTAAGGTTATGGTATAAGTGATAATGAAAAATTATTTTATTATTCATTTTCTTCTCAGACCACAGGACAGATTACGATTTTAGGATTTAGAATTTCAGTTTTTTATTTTCCGACAGTTTTTCACCCAACTTAAACTTTAGAAAGTAAATAATAAACTTCAAGGCTCTAAGTATGGACAACAAAGTGAACGACTTTGTCAACAAAATGGGAGCGGCTAAAGGTCTGGGCTTGGGCATGAAACTTGTCGCCGGTGTTGGACTCGTTGGCTACGGTCTGGCCAATTCCATGTTCACAGGTAACATAATAATATTACGTTTTTCATTTACTGGATTACCGTATATGATTTTTATTAAAAGATTAAATTACATTTGTGCACGATTTCAATTGTTTGTAATAATTTATAAATGTGATGTCAGTATTTGTCGTTCAGCAATTATAACCATAGTTCTTGATTTCATATGTCAGTCCTTCCTACAAAACTAGGCATGTCGAAATAAAAATAATTAAATAATATTTTTTTTTAAATACAGTAGTTTAATAACACATATTTCGTCTGACAATCTCTTATCATGGTTTCCCTTAAATATGCTCTCGTCCTTAAGAGCGGGTGGTCGTAGAAGTGGCAAATATTTGGCGTGAGACAGAAATCGCGTCTCGTAGCATAATTTTATATTCTGGTCGATTTGCATCCTTTCTTACGAATATCGAGACTTTTCCAATAAGAAGACGTGTGACAACAATTTTATAGTTTAATTATTTACTGTGTTCACTACTTTCTTTAAAATTACCTCGGCATGCTATTTTATATTAATTGTCTAATTCATATCTCCACACTGTTAGAAACGTGTACTATGTTATACATATTTAATAGGGCACGTAACATAGGTATTATATGCATTTTTGAAAACCATTTAACCATTCGTAAATAATAATAATAACAATATTATGTTCTAAAAATTAATAAATATTTATAAATATATAATTGTACAAATTCAATTTGTAATCTATTCTAATACTAGAGTCATACTCTATATAAGTGTATGTTTTATGATACCTCTATTACCATGATTATATGTAAAAATGTAGTAATTCACTTCTTATAGGTACCTACATAGTATTTTTCATTTATTCTCAATTATGGGTTCAAAAAAAAATCTTCGATATTTGATTATCCAGATATATAATATTATAATATTACTATTTACTATAGAATTGATGTAATAATTAATATATTTAATAAAACTTAGGTAATAGGTACTTAATTCATTTTTATAGATTAAGTTGGTTTTGTTTCTTGTGGTTATTTCTTTAGATCTGCTTACCGTAATATACCTATTTGTTCTAGATATAAAAATTGATTTTTACCTATGGCTATATTATTTTTATAGTTGAGGGTGGTCATCGTGCCATTATGTTCAATCGTATTGGAGGTATCCAAAGAGAAGTCTACCCCGAAGGATTACATTTTCGTCTCCCATGGTTCCAATACCCAGTTATCTTTGACATTAGGTCAAGACCAAGAAAAATCTCTTCACCTACAGGTTCCAAAGACTTACAAATGGTAACATTGTAATTATAATATACTGGTGATATTGTTTTTATATTAATTAGGGTTTTTAATTTATTAGGTGAACATTTCACTGCGTGTATTATCCCGACCAGACGCTATTAAGCTACCTGATATGTACCAACATTTAGGTATTGATTATGATGAAAAAGTTCTTCCTTCGATTTGTAATGAAGTTTTAAAATCGGTGGTTGCCAAGTACAATGCATCACAACTAATTACACAAAGACAACAGGTATTAAATAGCTACAAATGATATTTTTATTAGGTATATTTTATTAATTTTACTCGAGACTATATTCTGTCTAGCGAAAAAAAAAACACTAACCTAACCAAAATTAGTCCAATCTACTCAACATCCAGCTGTAACACTCACTGCTACCAGCTGTTAGTCATTATCGTAACACTGCCAATGGTGGTGATTATGAGTGATTGGGTCGCTTTAGAGGGGGAATGGGGCCTTAGTGAGTGTTTGGCCATCAGTCTACAGGTTTACTCTTAGTGGTATTTTATTTTTCTGGACAGATTCTAGAAATATATTTTATTTTTATATTTAAAAATTCTATTTTACTATTTTTTTAGTTACAATATTGTTTCCAAATTTAATCAAATATAGTTAATTAATTTAATAATTTATAATGTATAATATTATAATGATACCTACAAATTACAATAATATAAATTTTTTATATGATCACTTTAAAATAAAATTCCTTATAATATTGCCCTACCCTCTCTATTAAAATGAAGGTTGTATCAAATTTTGTGACATGTAACCAATATATATTTTTATTATTCAAACCCTAGACTTGTAATTAAAGCCATTTGTTATTTATAACATTCTACCTACCAGATTTATTTATATACACTACAGCAAGTGTATCATATATTGTTTTAAAGTTTTTCTATATCCCTAAAATTATTAATTTACAAATCAACACAATATTTTCTTGTCAGACTTTGTAAGATTCATTTTATAAAAATAATAATATATTATGTATATTTATTATTTACTATCTGATTAAATTAATAATTAAGTTACAAATAATTTTATTAAACGTTTAAATTAGATTTATTTGTCAATAAAACCTCAAATAAAACTAAGTAGATATTATTGTTATTTCATATTATTGAATTATGAATTGTTTTTAGATGGTATACATTTTTTATTTTAGCTCATAATATTTGAGCATTACAAGATTTTTAAGAAATACTTATTTTTATAGGTGTCTCTGCTCATTAGAAAACAACTTGTTGATCGGGCTCGTGATTTCAACATAATTTTAGATGATGTTTCTATTACTGAACTGAGTTTTGGTAAAGAGTATACTGCAGCTGTTGAGGCAAAACAAGTAGCACATCAAGAAGCGCAGCGTGCCGTGTTCTTTGTTGAAAGAGCCAAGCAAGAGCGTCAACAAAAGATTTTACAAGCTGAGGGAGAAGCAGAAGCAGCAAAAATGATATCCTTTTACTATTATACATTTATAGTACCATCATGTTTATAATGTGGTTTTGCCTTAACTGAAATGTCTACTTAGGGGAAGCTGTCGGCAGAAATCCTGGTTACTTGAAACTTCGTAAGATCAGAGCAGCACAAAATATTTCCAGAACGGTATGATGAGACTACTAATTCTAAAAACATATTTAATTAATAATATTAACTTGTTATTTAGATTGCCACTTCACAAAACAAAGTTTTCCTCAGTGGAAACGGTCTTATGTTGAATATAAGCGATCCTTCATTTGATGAACAAAGCGACAAATTGAAAAGTAAGAAGTAGACTGGGTGCATTTTTATCTCTTGTAGTACGAAATTATTATGTTAACTGCTTTAATATATTCCATACACAATTTTGTATAGTTTCATCTATAATTCAGATATATGGTTTTGTTTAATTAATTTTTTTTATGTGTAACATGTGCTTCGTTAGAAGTGTATAAATTTAAAACTTTAATAAAAATAGTATATTGAAGACATTTGTTGGGTGACGTTTTTTACTTTTTTGTGATTATTCTAGGCGGATCATATAGCGTAGTATCAAATTATGAGACAAAAATTAGAGTTCAATCCAATGAAACTGTTGGCAGTATTGCAAACAAAACTGTAACCAACTTCTTAAATTAAACCAAACAAATTATAAAAAAGATGAATTTTATTATCTCTCTATTCTATTTTGTACTTTTAAATTTTAATATATCTCTATACAAAGACAAATAAAGAATTCAATATATTTTAATTATATATTATTTAGTTTAGACTTAATGTTATAGATGTAGTATACCTAATTAGTCTTTACCACTCAAAATATTATATTAAAATTACCCGTAACAATTGAAATTGAAATTTAATCATGAATATTTTTATAGTAATACAGTCTTATTTTAATTTAACTCATAAAAGTCTTTATTATTTTAAGATGAAGCTTAACAGTTCAACATTCTTAAGTTTTGTTACATTCACACTGATACATTTGACTTTATACCAACTATGTTTAAATTGCAAATAAAAATTTCAAATAGGTGTTTGATACAATATGAAATAAATCAATATAAACTTTTAAAACAGTATTATCACAAGGTTTATTCTATTATTAAAAAAAAAAATATATATATATAGCTCAAATCTGAAATGATAATATTATTACAGGCGAAAAATATACAAATTAATAATTATTATTATCCATCACAGTAAATAGTTTAATAATAGGTACAAACGTATATAACAATAATGCTAAAAAAAAAACAAATCGATGAGCTAAATATATAAAAGGACACGCGTTAAGTCTGCTGGTATATGTATAATATAAAAATGTGCTTAAATGATAATAATAGTAATAATAAAAATAAAAAAAATGGTAAATTAAGTAGGAACCAATAAAAATCAACAATAAGTAGGTATATTTAGGTAGGTACAGCGTTTGAAAATCGCATGATTAATTTACATTGGATGAGAATTTTGGTCCCCCAAATAAAATGGTAATTTGACTGTCCGTCCAAAAATGAGTTTTTGAATGTAAGTGTACAAGACGTATATTATACATATTATTACAATTGTATTATAAAATAAAAGTTTATTATTGTTCAAAAGCGAACGAGCGATAAACCGCACCGTTCCAAGTCCAATCATATTATTTATAACGCAGGATGCTGCGATGTCGACCGATTAAGACCAATAGAACATCGACGTAATTGTAGACGACATCGGCAGCAAGCAGAGAGAGTGAGTGAGAGAGAATGAGTGAAACTCGCTAAATGCGAATAGAGGTACCTACTAAGTTGCCGTTCACACTTCAAGATAATAATATACTTAATATTAATATAATATATAGATAGGTACGCGCAACAATAACTGCGCTGTTGCGATTTCCTTCTTTCGGAAAATAATAATTGTTGTCGCCCTGTTCAGTGTACACACTGTCGCAGATGATCGCGACGGGTAGATGCAATTAGAAAGATTTCGACCGTCGTGGGCGCTCGCTAGTTTGGCAACGAGTGAGACCGTTCGGAATCGTTGTTGTTGTTGTTGTTGTTGTTCGACCGCCAACTGCTGGTGGTCGACCACGGCAATCATACGGACGTGGCGGTGGACTTGTATGGCGAATTTGTGACGGACGCCGTTCCAGAACTGGCGGCCACCATCGCGACGCTTCCACTCATGACGGCGGCGGCATTTGTGGTCCCGGCGTTGGCGGCCGTCGTCAGCTTGCCGTCCATGTTGAAGCAGTACAGGAGAGCGGCGCCCACCGAGCTCCGGCGCGTCGGCATCGGTGTCGACATCGTCCACCGGTTGATTCGGGGATCGTACCGTTCCGTCGAGTGCAGGCTCGAGTTACTGTCGTTTCCGCCGAGCACTAGCAGCCCGCCGTCCAGTTCAACCATGTCATGGGTAGCCCTGTAATATACGACAACCACGCCGATTAATATACCTGTTGTTATTTGTTGCTGACACTTTATATATAGGTGGTAGAAAAAATTGATCAAATGGTTTAATTTACTGGAGTGTATTATAATTATACATTATAATTATTATATAGTTCTTGAAATGTGAGTGATTCAGTACCCTTCTTATAGACACAAGTCAAATAAGTGCACTAAATGAAAATGCATGGAAGCCACATGTTCCCGGAACACACAGCATTGAGCAGTAAAATTATGTTTTATTTCTAGTAATTTGTTTGACATCCCATTCGAGCGTTAAAACAATAGGTTCAACCGATTTGGAATTAAAGATTTTAAATTTAAAACTGACAGTATATCTTCCTAGCATTCTATATCGGCAAGATTATTTTTCAAGAAAAATTGTCTCAGCACTGTGTTTTTCTGTTTGTCGTTACTTTTACACGACCGGTGGAAATGGTAACAATATTAATATTAAAATCATTTTCTATTTTCTAACAATTTTTTTTACAAAAATGACACTGGTTATCTCGTATAATATAAGCAAGGTATGATTTTTTCTGGTATTTGACATTTTGCGCCTAGAACTTTTTTCTAATGAATTTATAAGAACATGATCAGCGTAAAAATTAAATTTTTATCACGGTTTTGTTTGGATTTTATAAATCTAGGTAGGTATATACAGACATACAGTATTAAAATAATACTATATTAGAATATATTATACACACTAAATTTCTTTTAAACAATTTTTAATATACCTAATATACTATAATTTAGTTACCGACGGTTATCTATCGCTCAGGGCTTAAAATACAGGGGACACATAATATTTAACCGTTACTTTTGGGCTTTGACAGATTTCTATAGCAAAAAAACCCTGTGGGGGTTGTAACTCCCAAAATCCCCCCCCCCCATTTTTGTATACCACTTACCCTGTGAGGTATCTTTTATAATTATTATTTTAAATCACTAAAAGCCTACGTTAAGCAGAAGTTCGTCCGTTAACCGTTACCCGATGTCCCGATCAGGTAAGACGTACCTATATTAGACCGTAATTTTTGTAATTTATTGTATTTAAATTATGCATATTATAAATTATAATAATGAGTGTATACTTAGATAAATTAGTAACATTAAAGTTAAATCCCTGAGAGGAAATTGTGTTTTGCGCCTATCTGTCGATGTAAAGTAGTAAGATAATACCAACTTCCAAGACTTTATTTAAAAGACCTATAAACTGATGAATTGAGGAAATACTGTCTTGGATATTGAGTTACCTGCGACACTGCATGGTGGCTATGGGCTCCCAAGCATTCCGCCTGACGTTCAATCTTTCGCCACTTGACATACACATGGTACCGTCGTTGCCCCCCACACAATAAAGCATATCGTCCAACGTGGCTACGGCACAGCTGCTACGTCTGCTGCTCATGGCTGGCACTGTCATCCACTTGCTCATTCTCGGATCGTACCTTTCGACGGTTGACTGGTAGTTGGTCGAGTCAAAGCCTCCCAAAGCGTACAGACAGTTGTCTAGATGGTAAACACAAAAGGTATAGGTATATATTTGACAAATAGATACTCCGATTGACCTAATTATACAAAAAAGTTGATATGAGAATCTTCGAGATGTTTGACAAAACCAAGTGCCCAATAATGTCATACCTAGTGAATTATAGCAGTTATAATACTTAAAGGTAACTAGCGGTATTATACCAAGTACTGAAGTACCTGTTATATTAGGTATATGTATATTATTATATTATGTATGTACCAACTTACCTATTGGGTACTTATACCTATAGATATATCATATTTTGGCAAAATATACAAGTTGTAGTCATGCGTCTAAATGTCTAACTTTATTACACCTACTAAGTTTATATATTTTAATTTACATAACGTACGAGATGAATGGTTATAATTTTATAAACTGTAATAAATAATAATATAATTTATTTATATACTTATAATTTATTCAGTGTACCTTTTGGCTATTAATTACAGACTAATGGCTATAAAATTATATTCTAAAAAATCGATGATTTGTAATGGTTTCCAAATTCCTAGTTTATTGTTTATGTATAGTGTATACCTATATGTTATATTAATATGTTAATATTTATTACATCAGGCAATATAGATTAAATTAGTGGCTTGTTCACGTCATGCCATAAGACGAGTGCTAGTAGACCCTAGAATTGTATACTATTAGTATATATATTCATGGGATAGCTGTTAGACGCTTGTATAGGGTTAAGGCAAAACTACGAAAGTGCACGATCTGTTGTATACTCGCATATATGTAGACATGTAGTGCGAGTCAGACACAATTTGGTTAAATCAGAGTTTAGATTCAAGTATTTACCTATAATGCTTAGACACCTTGTTGGGAATTTGAGAAAAGTAAATGTTGGGACTTTTACTTGTTTTAATAATAGTTAATTAACAGATAAATCAATTTTTATTATAACCATATAATATTATTGTCGAGATAATCGGTTGGCTGGTTTATCGGGGTAAGGTAAGACTGCACACCATACCCACCATTGGATCTTATGAAATAAATACGGTACATAGGTAATGTGTATAATTATTTTTTCTTAATATCCTTAACCTATTGGTCTTACCGACGACGGATACTCGGCAATATCGTCGACGGGTGGTCATACTAGGACATGAAGACCAAACGCCGGTCAGTGGGTCGTATCGTTCCACACTGCTCAGGCAGGACGCGCCATCAAAACCACCGCACACGTACAGCAATCCGTGGTTGGCGCTAATGCCTAGACAGCTCCTTTTTGTGCCTAGTGACGTGACCGCCGACCACCTGTTGCAATTGGGGTCGTAACACTCGGCCGAAGATAGGTCCACTATGCCATCGTATCTAAATATTATATATACATATATGGTGAACAATATAATAATATTAAACGGTGAAAATTGTTATACAAGAGGTAGTAGCGTATGATATTGTCGTATTGTACAATGTACATACTACATTTTGTATACTATACACATAATATTATGATTTTGAAGTCAACCGGGGTTACTCGGAACTCAGAAGGCAAGAAGTAACCAAAATCGACCCAAATTTTCCGTGGAAAACCAGGCTGCAGAAATGGTTAAGTCAAATGTGCATAGGTATAATGAAAAATAGTGTCTAGTATCCTTTATAATGTACACGTATTACCTTAGAAAAATCTCAGTTAACAAAAAATTAAATTAAATATACTATAAATGTAATTGTATAACTAATTGTTTTAATAATTTAATTTAGATTTTAGATAATGGATAGATTTTTAATAACATTTTTATTTTTATTATTATTATCTATAATACATTATGTGTAAATTATATGTACCTACCTAAATTAAAGTAGGTAAACGTTAACATACCTATTATAGTATAGGTATACCGTATACAAAATAGTAATATGAACTATGTACAATATCATAAATCATAATATATATTTTATTTATGTTGAATACATTTTTTATTTATTCTTCAAATCTCACTCAATGTATAATTATTAATTTTAGTATACAATTAATATATATATATATATATATACTTACATATCATAATACGTGAATACTATATATAGGTATATATAATATATTTCACTATATAATATTATGGTATAAAATATAAATACATTTTTTTACAGGGGAGAACATACGCATAACATTATCCATCCAAAATATCTCAGACCCCATTATATTCATGCATATACCTAAACCTACTGACTACGCCACACGCATTTCAGCATTTGTAACCGAATATAGCTGTATGGCTGTATACAAGCATTAGACATAAATAGATATAATGATAAATATACAAATGAGAGGTTATACCCTCCGATAGCGTAGATCAATTTGCCCAGCGATACGATACCCGCACGACTCCGACATTTGGACATGGGCGCAATCGGTAGCCAACGGTCGTGTCTAGGGTTGTAACACTCACCAGCGCTGTGTATAGTGAACAAACTACCGCCTCCTATTAACATTCAACAATAAAATATAATATTATTTGACTATAGAATAACGCATTGAACAAAAATAATTAGGTAGGTATATAAAATATTATAAATATTTCTTCGTCGAAGGCTCACCAATGGCGAATATGTAGGGCATCAGGCCGTCCGGGCTCCGTTGTTCGGTCTGCTTGCTAGCAAAATCGGACCTCTGGTCCGGCAACAGATGGTACTTCATGGCACCCAACAACAGGTCCTTGCAACTAGGCTCGCTGCGCACCAGCGGTTCCGTTTCGACTACGTTCAACAGGAACATCTTTGACATTTGGGCCAATCGCACGTGGCCCAAAAGCTGCAATACGAGGGACATTATAGGAGTTATATATTTTTATCAACAGCAAGAATCCCCCTGATATATAGGTATAACATACTACTAAATTTCTAAGGATCAATTATAATAAATAATCATTTATCTCTTTGCTGCTGCAGAACACCGCTGTGTCATCATATTGCATACGATTAATTTAATACAATATAAATTATAGAGCGTGATTCACTTGCAAGCATACTGATACTAATAACCTCCATTTTACTCAAACAAGTAGTTCCCGAGTAAATATAGGATGTATTTAACAAGGAATTGTAATTAGTAATTATTAATAGTCCTTAAAAATGGTTTACAAAACTATAATTAAAAATATTGAATCTAATAGGTAGGTAGGTACTTACTTTACTCCGACAATTTTTACAAAATATAAAATGTTGATCCATTAAGAGGACG
>NC_042496.1:11177252-11208507 GCF_005508785.2 Acyrthosiphon pisum | reverse complement strand
TTTGCTATAACGTACGTGTGTAAGACGGAGACAACACATGCGGGTGCGACGTCCTCTTAATATTAATAACTATAATTTTCAAATCATTATGGCACCCATATTTTCCATACCTATTACCGTGGACCTATAGTATCCTTGGTATACGAAATTAAATAATTCAAAAACTATTTGTTCAAATTTATAATTAGATACATCAAAATTTCCAATAAATTCATTTACTTAACAATTTAACGGAAAAATGAAGATTCTCAATTGAAAAATAGAATCTGATATCGCTACAAGACACTCTTTAAATAGTATACCAAATCTGAATATTTGAAAATAATATCATAAACTATACAAACAAATTCAAAAAAATTTGAAAAAATGGGGTGACCATGCTTGGTGAATCGATGTATATATTAAAACAGTTGTTTTCTATCGAAGTCTTTTGAGTTTGTTATAGTACCTGAGCGATGTATTGTGATCGTTCGGAAGGATTGTGTTTAATCCAATCCATGACAGCCACAAAAACCTGCTCTTCGGAAACAACGTTCAATTTGTCGTTGGATACTAAATCTTCGACCTGAAAATTACATAAGAGTTACGTACGTTTTAATGTCTTATATACCGCAGTTTTTTTTTGTTCGGCTTCCGTGTGTCTAAATCGTTGATATTTTATTCAACCCGGTGACATTATTTTATTATATTAGGTATTCATCCGAGCGATCGAGTTTTGTAAATACTTATTTCCATACTCCTGCAGTTAACCTTTTACTCTGATTTAATTTATTTCACCACGGTCGTTCTCCTCATGCGTAGTTTTTAATCAATTTTCCAATCACGTGTTACACTTTATACACGTCTTACACTATTTATACCTATCACATATAGACATAGGTATTAGTTATTAAAATAAACACTATATAGTATATACTGCATATTATAAACTATTATACGCATCCCCGGAGGCACCTGGCTGATTCTGTCTACTAATTTAATATAAGTTCGTGTACCTATAGTATTTTATTCAATCTCCTTCGCGGTGGAACTTTATCCTATATTTTATCTCTGTGTACCATTGATTTTCTATAATATGTGTATAATATTATTACGCTCTATGTGTATTACATTAATAAGATCTCTGAGACACCGCCTCAGGGAAAACAGCAACATACCTATACGTCGTATATAATAAACAGACGTGGAGAGAGTCTTGACGAATAAACGACATCATTTCGTTTTACGTGACGTCAGTGTCAGACGAATGATGTCATACAGAAAAATATTATTTATACTACTGAAAATGTATATCTGTGCCGTGAGGAAATCCAATTAAAATTTAACTTTTTTGCATACAGACTGTAGCCATTGTAGCCGTAATAAATTAATATAATATTATATGAACTAACATTTTAAAAATTAAACTAATGTTTAATTCTCTAATGATGATATTATTCTAATAACATAGCATAAACTAGGCATATATTATATAATATATATTTTTTAATTAGTATACACTCGTATCCTGGTTAGGTAGGAATATTATAATCTTAATGTTTTTCTTGATTAAAAAATAATTTCACGCGGAGTGGGTACGATATAAATAATATAGTTATAATAATAATAATATTCCGCGGAGGGGTAGTCATAAGTTAACGTTCGCACGGGGTGAAAATTCTCATTAGTCTATACCACGCGCTGTCAAGGACCTGCCGCCAACGGTCTGTGACGCCATAATATAAACCCTCCTTCACCTAAGTCTGTGAGGTTTCACCCGCTCACTACACGTTTCTACCCCAGTCCGTCTGGTGTGACAGACCGCCAGACCACCCTGCAAAGGCCGGCCGAGCGTCGACGACCTTTGGGAGCCCGCCGCAGCAGTCCTAGCAGGTTTTATTAATATCGTCGATACGTAAACAAGAGACGCTACTGTATAGCAGGTCAATTACCTCAGAAAACGATAGAAAAAGAAATTCTTCAGTTTTCACCACTTCTTCAAAATTCTGCAATGCATAGCGGTGTGACCGGCTCCTCAGTTCGTTGCACGAGTGCGTCTCTAAATCAAGCAAAAAATGTTTAATTTATAAATTAATTATTATTCCTTATGACAATATACGAGTTTTATTTATATTTATTCAAATCCACCCTATTATAGACCCCCACTTACTAACATTATATAATATTATATTATTAACTAACAGTGTACAGTGGCGCAACCAGAAAATAATTTCAGGGGAGTGAGGTTATATAATATATTGTTTCATTATACATATATTATGTGTACCTATAAGATAACACGTTTCGACGCTTGCTATATATTAGTCTATTATCATATACCTTATACAATTATACTTTATGAAAAACGTAAGATATAAAATGTGTAACAATGAATTAATAATATTAATTTTAAAATTGATATCATAATAAATAAAAATAATAAATATCAACTGATAATATTATAAAAAAAAAACAACTTAAGGATTTATGTTGAGTCTTTGGTTTGAAGTTTTCGCCTTTTCTTCAATTACTATTACTGGATTAATAATAATATCTCGATGTACCTATATTGAGGATCGCCAAACCGTTTAGTTGACCAATATTTCGGAAGATTGAGGTAAGTTTAAAGTCGACGCAAAGTGGAAAAATACCTTTCTCCGGTAGCTCATGTGGCTAATATGAACTTGATACTCAACGGTTGTCTATGGGAGAACAATAGTTTCGTCGTAGCTGGAAGGTTTTATCACGTAACGGACACATTTTACTGATTGTTGTGAAAACTAAAAATATGGGTATGAACTATGTACTTATAACTTATAACTACGGGGTATCTACCTAATACCTATTTTGATTTTCGATTTACTATTTACAAGCAGTGATAAATTATCACTAATTTAACTATTTTTAACATTTTTCATTAATCCTACATACTAACTAAATATTAAGCAGCTCTTGGCAAGAAAAATAAAAGATTTTGGGGATGGGGTTTATGTATCCCAAACCCTCCCCCTGGTTGCACCACTGACAGTGACTGTGACATCGAAAAAAGTTTACATTTTAATACATTTCAATTTACCCCTTATACAGATCTATAGTAGCCAGTAGGGATACTAAGGTACTATAGAGTATAGACTAAGGATTTAGATAGGCCGCTCTATAAAGTTAATTTACTTTTCGGCCTTTTACTGGTTAATCTACTAGGCTTCCAGATGGCTTAGAGCCAATCGTATCTAGAAAATGGAAGTTCACTACGACGACGACTTATACGATGGGAGAAGACTTTGTGATAATTTATTATTGAAGAAGACAAGAAGTAATTATTTGAATTTTGTTAATAGTATTCCTGCGATTAAGTCGCAAGGAATTTATGAGTTGTTTGCTTCGATCGCGAGACGAGTGCTCAACGCTCAGTTGATAGATCAATGATCATGACGTAGTTCGACATTTTACATAATATGTTAATATGTTATATTAACCACGTGTATACCTATAAATAATTTACGTTTTATACACTTGTACAACGAACTGTCCAATACACCTTCGTAATCGGTATTGATTATTGTAGTGAATAAATAAATATTTATTACGTGACAGGTCGGCCTTAGATTATACCAGCTATTTAGTCATATAAATGTATGTATAGGTATGCTCGTGTTTAAACTTTAAACATAGGTAGGCGAAACTACGGCCATGGTCTGACCTAATATTCATTGGATAACATAGGTATTGTCGAATTGACTATTGACTTAATAACATTTAAAATGAAAAATGTATCAATTTTTTAGTTTTTTTAATTTACAATTAAATTTTATTAAATAACACAATAAGTAAATTGGATAGATATTAGTTTTTTTTACATAGGGTTCACATGACGAGAGAAAAGAATAAAATGTTCATTGATATTACTCTGCAGTTATATACAGTAAGTAATTAACTTGGTTAACTTAGAGTTTATAGACCATTAAACAATTTTAAATTTTTTGTTTATTTATTTACTTTTTTTTAGGTTGGGATAAAAAGTCTGGACCATTTCCTTTTCATTCCTTGTATCAGGTAGCTCGATAGAGGATGATGAAATGAGGGAGTTTAAATGATGTTATAGTATTTTATGAAATCGTATGCAGAGTTCGATTAAAAGCTTATATTTTAATTATAATTTTTTTACATAATTATCATTTAGCCTATCCTAATAACATTTTCTAGTTTCGCTTATAACTTTAAAGATTATTTAATTCGTATTTGTTTAAACATTTTAATTATATCAATACCACAGTATACGTGGTACTTAATTATACCTACATTTTAATCGGTGTGTGAGTACACTTACCGGCAAACTGCCTGATCCCCAAACAATTAGTCGGGTGTAACTGTTTCATCAGGAACGTGCAGCACGCGTCTCGGACAGAGTTTATCTGGAGCAATGACGACGCGGGTAACAGTACCTGTGGAAAAAAACGACACCGTATAATATAACATTACCGTATATACCAATAAAAATCCCGTGTAGTGGAAAATTTGTCGATAGTAAAACACGCGGCGTCAGTGGTGGTGTCCTTGAACGTACAGTCACACCACCACTATGCTGTGACATCACTACTAGCTATATATAATATATTTAAAATATAAATGTATACATAGTATGACGTTTAACGTCAGTCCTTAAGCACGTAACGTCTGACCTAGTTATGACCGTGGGCGAGGGAGACGGATTGTGTGTTAAGGGCAAACAAAAGTTCATAATCAAATGCCACGACGATAGACTATAAGCTACATGGTGTGTAATAGACCGAATAAGGTCAACATACTAATTTCGACTAATTTGGTATCCCGGCGGGATTTTTTACGATCCATTCCACGAAAGTAACACTCTATAAACGGACAACTATTTACATCAATTATTAGATGGATTCGAAAATAAAATGCAATTAAAATCTCAAACTGCAAAATACGTAAACTGCAAAATCCGATAAATCATATTAAAGAGTTTTGGTTTTCATCGGTGTACTTATATATAAATTATAAATATAATTTATAAATAGGCTGATGTGAACCATTAAAAAAAATAAGGTACGAGAAACGAGATAGAAATATTGTATTGTTTGGGGAGAAAAAGAAAACTTGCGTCATCCTTTCTTGAGATTGATGATGATGGCATTACAGTTGGCGTGTGCGGGTATTTATTTATTAACTTTCGGTTTTCTTTCTACTCTCGTTTTCTTTGTATTCCCGACTCCCGAGGGGTTGTTTCAAGTATATATAGTATTTTGTATGTGCCTTTTCGAATGCCATTTAATCTTATTTTTGAGATGAGAATCTATATTCCTATGTAAGTACGAATATATAGGATCATAGCTGACTTATGTGTGTCGTTTCTAGTTAAAGGTTTGTTAGTGATATCTTTGATGTTGCAGTAAAATCAGAAGGCTGTACGGCCTCTTAATTTAATATGACAGATTTCATATATTATTATGTTGCACTGATAAGCTCTCGGGGAGTTCCGGATTATTATTACTTTGATAAATTTAAAAGTGTCTGCACTCATTATTTTGAAAAGTTCGAACTTTCGAAAAAATTTGTCTACTTAATTTGATATCACTGAAAAGCAAAATGTTTACATTTTTAATGATAACGTCATACATTTTTATTTTGTATTCAGAAGCAGAATATTTTTTCAGTTATTTAGATTCTTAAAAATCAAATTTCGAACGAGTAGGTACCTAGTTAATTATTTATAGGTAACTATGTAAGTCGTTAAAGTTTTGACGAAAGGAGTAATCCCGCAAAATGGTGGTTCATTACTTCGCTTATCTAAAATTTAAATACTATAACCTCGCTTATAATTAATTAATTACTTTTTTGAAATTTGATTTTTTTATGTTTCGAAGTACTCCTAAAAATATTCTGTATTTTTTCAATGAAATTGAAAATATAACGATAAAAAACTGTAAAAATATAATTTTATTTCTAAAATGTATTCTTTTGTAGTAACATCATATATATTTGAAAAAAATCAAATTTTTTCAATTAATGAATGTAGACATGATGATATAGTGTAGAACATCTTGTACAGTAAGTAGTAATATTGCTCTATTGCTCTACATTGCAGCAACAACACTTACCCAAAATAAAATTGTTCCTATTTTTAATAGATTATATTACTACATATGATACACAAAAACACAATTCACCCATGCATAAGAGCACGTGGCTTGTATGTTTGACGTGTCACGTGTGTCTGTGTGTATACGGATTTCACGTAATATAATTGTAATATTTAAATTATGTAAAACTGTAAAAGACGAGTAACCTAATAATACACGAGCAAAGTTATAAGTTATAACAATTATTCATATCAACGGTTAATATATTATGGTAATATACTATGATAAATAATAGTTAATAGTGTAAATAGTTAATACCTAACTACAAGTTGAAGTATTATTTTATTACTTACAACTAAGTATATGAAAATCATTCACACATTTATGAAGTATTTAGCACCAAGAACAAATTACAAAGTCCATTCCAAAACACAAAATTAGGTAGATTTACAAAACATAATTTCTAAAACTATTCTGTATAATTAAATTTCGCTTTTTTCTTTCACTTTTCATTATTAGAAGTACTTAAACAATAAAATTAATTCTTGAAATTATGTTAACTATTTAGGTACGGACTACCTATATAGGTAGTCGTACACGTAATAAAAATATATTATATATAATATATTTTTATTACGTATTTTTGGGAAAATAATTGCCTAATTGTTAGTCTTAAAATAGAATATTAAAATATAAATTTATTTGGTTTAAAATTAAAAACAATCAAAAATCTATGTGTATTTTATATAAACTGTTATTTTGAAATTATATATAATCAATGCAGTTAGGTATGCGTTTATTTGATAGTTTTACTTTTAGATATAAGTTTATAACTTAAAGATTATAACTATTGGGGCTAAAGTGGGGGGGGGGCGCAGGGAGACTCAGTTCCCCTACCTCTGACAGCGTTAAAAAGCGTCCCCTTTAACAAATTATGATTAACATTATTCAGGGTTAAAAGTGAAATGAGTATGCTTACACAATCACAATCACATTACACATAACATTATATATATGGAATAGCGCTTAAAACTATATGGATAAAGTAGTCCCCCTGGAATTTTTCTCCACTTTAACCCCGGACTTATTAGTTAAATGTATGAAAAACATTAATTGGATAATGGTCATATTAATTTATTTATTTACCACAATATAATACAGATGTACTAATAAACACAAATTGTCAAGTAATATATAAATATATTTTATAACTTTCAAAATTTACTCTATTTGGATTATTTTATTTGAACTTGGACGGTAGTTGGTACACTATTACGATAAGGAAATAGTATTTATGAACAAACAGTTATTACTCATTAGCCATTAAGTATGTATACCAACCTGAACATTTTCATCTGTTATATGTACTTGGCCAGTGTATGTATATTCGATTAGAAGTTGTAGAGCACCCAAGTCTACATCATGTAGTTCGACTTCGGATTGCAATTTTTCAGCCATGTCATCTATTTAAAAGAGAAAATGTTTTAATGAAAAAAAGAAAAACTTATCACACTTACCGTTGAACATTGCGTAAAAATAAGGACTGGAGGAGGCTAACACCAATCGGTGAGCTTTTGTCACGCTGTTACCGACTCGAAGGGAAACGTCACAGAGCTGTGAATTATATTGAAAAAAATTACTGCATCTGATAACATAATATAACTCGAAACGATTATCGTATATTTTTGTACTAAATTGTCCTACTTGGATGTTGACTCGCATCTTGTTGATAACGGAAAACGACGACATAGGATGGTCGGGATCGTGGTGCAGGTAACAGGACATCGGTTCCGGTGATTCACAAGTCAGAGGTTCCTCAATGACGGTATCTTCCTGTTCTGAAAAACGATTAATACGTAGATTATAAAATATTTTAATACAGTGAAAGGGATAAAGATACATGGGCTATTATAATAATATATTGTATAATCAATGCAATTGTAAATCTAACTTATTTAATTATAACTCTATCACGTAACCGTTTAATAAAATATACATACATAAGATTTTATAATATTTAACCACACATTATAAGCGTTTCTCAAATAAATAATATCCTATAATATTGTTTTCGTATATAGTTATTAGTTAACATACCAGGCATGGCGGCATTGGCGCCACCACCACTATCACCGGCGCCGCCGAAAGGATTTTGTCAATAATTCGAGGTTTTGGGGTAACGCATATTGTGTGTATATTATTATGATGAAAACATTTTTTTACGTTATAATTTATTTTATATAATGTTATACCTACGCGTATTCCTGGCTTTTATTCGATGGGCGTAATTGATTTTTTTTTATAGATTCTGAGCGAAGCGATTGTATTTTTTAAAACTGTTTTTGTCTATAACCACTTTCGCGGGCTTACTGAAGATATAAAAATAATATTCCACTCAATATAAATTAGTAGATGCATTGATTAAAAAATAACCTAAGTAACTTACTTAACTAACTAGATATGAATCCATTGATGTGTTGTCAAAATCTAAATTATAATCTTAACCAACTATAATGAAGAACTTAACTAGATGTATCTATTTATTTTTGGGCTCGTCTAATGTATAATATTAATAATAATAATAACAATTTAATAATATGATCATAGAATTTCACAATACTTTCATCTGTATGGTTATAGTAGTATAATACACATTGTGCATTGTAATCTCGTTAAAAGTTCAATCGGAAATTGGATAATAACAGAAATTAAATCCACGTTAAAATTTGCATATTTTAAAATTATGTTCGAAGGAAATGCCTGATAAGGGATAACTTTATAGTCTACAGATGAGTCTGTAACGAGCTTAAGTCTTTACAATAACTGACAATGATAAATATTCATGGCAGATGACAGTACCTACGCGTGCTTAACTCAATAATAATATTTATATGCCGGATTATTTATTGTAATTTACAAGAAACTATCTATATTATTATATTATGTTCAGCAACATTTTATCGAACACATAATTTCAGTTTAATGTTACGCCTTGATATAACAAGGGTAATAGTTGTTATAATAGTGAATAGTAAACACGTCATTATATAATTACAATACTAGACTCCATACTACAGTCGAAAAGCTTTTTATTTTATTATTACTGTAAGTATATAATAATATAATATTATATACTATTATTATGTATAGCATATAGTTACTAAATTATTATAAATATAATTTCATTTTTTGTATCAGCCGTATATGCTCGCATGTTAAGTCTACGAAATACTTAGTAATTCATGGTTTGGCAATTATTATGTACCTATATATTTTATGTAGGACTTAATTAAGACTTAACATATTATCATCTACCATATGTCTGTAAACTCTATTAAGCAAACGGGTAACAGAAAAAAAAAGAAAATTGTAGTATAACGTCTGTATATACTATATAGCATATACCTACTGCAATACATTATTATTATATTGTAAATGATGACTTTTCTAACGATTGGCATGTATACGCACAGCAGTCGCGTGTCTTGGGTCAATTGACGACGACCCGACCGACCGGTTTAATCAGACTTGACGAGCGCCCACAAACGCATGACTATTGGAGAGCCCCTGGCCGGCGGCAGTGGTTAGAGCTACGCGTACACGTCAAACTCTAAACGACAAGCTGATGGATTATGTGGATGGGTTTGACGGAGTTTCCCGTCAAACTCGATGGAATAATAACTGAACGCAATAGTAAACGAAATTTTTTTTATTTCCATCGTTAAACAATATTCCCAATGATTCGTCTTGCCAGTCTATAATATATTTATAATAATATAAAAAAATTTAAATACGTACGTAATATTGTACACTGTGACTTATATTATTATATTATAAAAAAAGTTCACCATGTATAGGCTTGTTATATCGTGTTAGTACCTGTAAACAGGGTTGGTATACTGCGGCAGGGGAGGGCACGATAAAGGTTCTTTTGAAAATTGTGTTACATATTTACATTTATGCGAATACCTACTTCAGAATTATATAAGGTGATTTTTTTATGCGTGCTCGCCATATTTGTATGCTCAAATTATATACATAATATATTCAAATTCTGACTTTTAAAATTTTTAAATAAAGACTATATTTTACAATACTTAGGATTCCTTGTTAAATAGGCACCCCCCTTTTTCACTTTTAATTATTCAGCAGATATTTTTGGGGGGTTTTATTTTTTATATACCTAAATAAAAATTCGAACTAATAGTTTTTAAGTTATATATAACTTTGTGTACTAAGGATAATATATTAATGGTCATGGGTTAAGTAGATTAGGGTGCTTAGATAATTAGAAAATATTAGTAATTACTATAGATCCATTAAGATATGTAATTTGTACAAATTATCTAAGTGTAACGAATACTACATATAATATTAGTTATTAAATATAGCTTATATTTTTGTAAGATCACGTTTAAGGACTATTATTCTTAGTATAACATCTTAATAACTTAGAAACTACTAATTAGAATTTTGATTTAGATATGAACATCAACATTTTCAAGAAAACCACTATCTAAATAAATTGTAAAAAAGGGGGATTCTAATTTAAAAAAAAAGTTTGTGTCACCACAGGTTACTCTTTAAGGAGTCGAAAAAATATCAGGAATTTAAAAATATGGTCTATACGTATACTTGAAAATTCTAAAAAACTAGAATTTGAATATATATATTATGAAAGGATAAAATAGGGGTCAGCGTGTTTAAAAAATCACCCTGTGTAGCGCATAAATATAAGTTATTGCATTTTTATGTTCAGTGTTTGCTATTAAAGTTTTCTGGGAATGTCATATCCTAATTTTCCTTGTAGAATTTTCACCTATAAATTAATTACCTATATATCTTTTTCTTGTATGTTATAACTTATAACTATTTAACTGATGTCTGATAATAGGTACAGATTTATTTTTTGAATGTATTATTTATACATTCCGTGAATTAGTAAAATGGCGCATGGACGCAGCACTACGTCATTTTTTACATGTTACTAAATGTTTCTTTACTAAATGTAAAGGCTTACATTTAAATTTATGATAATGTTGTTTTATGGTTATACATTATATAAGTTACAACATATCATATCTATTATCTATATATAATATTATACGCTATAATAAATATTTTATTTCATTAGTATAAAAGGTGCACTACACTACACATTACTGTAATTTGCTGTTAACTTGTAACAAAATAAAGTTATTGAAGTTGATAAATAGATAATAAGGTGGGTATCCATATATTTGAGTTTTATTATTTTGTTTTTTATTTTATTATATTATACACATTATATTGTACTATGAATGACCAATTAATTAAATGTTGTAACACATTTAAAATTTTACATTTTATTATTTTAAAATGTTTAGATAAATCTGACATCAATACATCAAATTTTACAATTAAAAAAAATTTTGTAAAAATAACAATCACTAGGTACCTATTTGGGTTATATTATTTTGTTATTTTTAAGAATTTCGCAATGTATTTCATTATTTTTTTATATTTATATTATTTGCGTATTGTACATTTTCTATTTTAATAAAAATAAGGGTTGATTAATACAATCAACTGATGTAAAACATATTTTTTTTTGTGTAAATATATAGTTACTCAGATTATTATTTATAACGATTACTCGTCTTTTGAAAATGAAAAAATATGGTTGTTATTATTGCTTCTTTTAATATTATTACATTGATTAGGTACCTAATTATTATTTATTAATAAAACCGAACAACTTTTCTACCTATATATTTTATTATTATATACCAGCTGTCCAGCTATTACCTATTGCAGCAGCATATTATATACGACGGTAATAGGTAATTGGTAATAAATAATAATAATAGGTAAATAGGTAGGTAAAATACCGTTAATTATTGTATTGAGCCAAACTTTATACTATATTCGTATATATATATCATAATAATATAATACGATGTACGTTTAATAACAGCGCTAGTTATATTGTGAAACAAAAGTTAATTAATTTGAGAAATTATGACTACAGTACGTCAGTACTTCACAGACGCCGCACAATAGTCGCGTGCGTCCGGATGCATCATGTAGATACAGGGTTTTTTTCCCAACCAAGCTATCACATGAAATTTAAGTGTTTTTTCAACTTTGAAGTTTTAATTACATATAGCACTTATTCATTTTATATTTTTTATAATTATTATAGTTTTATATTTCATATCCCTCCCTTATTTAAAATAACCTAAATTATTTTAAAATTTTAACTATTAGACTTTGTGAATGATTAGAAATATGATTTTTTTTTAGCATTTTAATATCCATTAATGATTAACGTTCGATATAAAATTGTTTAATTGTTTAATGTGTAATTATTTGATTATTTGAATTAAATCTGGTAAATGACGAAATATATGTATTCTATTTGTATCGAACTATAAATATCTCACAATATGTATTTATAAATTAATTTGTAATTCTTCAAGTTCAAGTTGATTTATTTATTAAAATGTTCGGAAAAATATAATAGATGAATATTACAATACATATACAATATAAATAATATTAATATTCATACTTTAATTACGTTAAGTTAAACCTATATAGAACATTAGGATTATGTTTTTAAGTTTGAAAAAAATACGAATATATTCCGAGAGGACCGAGATATTGAACCAGCAGTCAGCAAAATAAACACACTATATGTACAACGATCGTGTATTGTGCACATTATTGTAAAGAATAATTAATATTACTATTTGTTTAATTTGTTTAATTTGTTTAATTTTTTTTATGCGAAATGACACTAAAACCCCTTCTAGTATAATTATACCCGCCTGGGCGTCTAGCTGACTATCATAAACGAACTACGAAGATAGATTAATACTGAAAGAGAACGATATTGCAATAAGAATGCCGTATGGAAGTGATAACTATATACCTAATAAATTACTAATTACTAATTACACATATAAAAATAACTAATTTGTACCTACTTAAATTTTAATGATAAATAGACAATAGTAGATATAATATGATCGGCAACAAACATATTGTTTACTTTATTAAGTATATATACGAAATGTTAGCAATTATTATCATTAGGGACCGGATTTATATGCAAATGCATATATGTATTGGAATAAGCTTTTTGAAATCTGATGAAAATTGTCCCCGATTTAAATCACTCATATTAAAATAACACCAATTTTATTTTGCATATTTTACATATTTCAACGTTTTTACATATTAAATACATATTGAATGCATATTTGTAGTTTTAAAGTGCATATTATTATTTATAACACATATTATATTCGTTTTTCGTCTTATTTTCACGTTCACAGACACATAATATCGATAAATTGACACCGGTCGTTATTTCCGAAGATAAGATTACATACATCATATAGTCATATGTAACATAATATATATATAGTTGCTATATGCCTATATCGTTGCTCATATAATAGAATTCTAGTGTTAGACGGCCAGTTTTCGATGTCATTCCGGTTCTTGCGTTGTTGATAATTTTAATTCGGAACTTTAAAATCCTTAAAGTAAACTCCAATTAGGAGTCGTTTACAGACATACGTATACGATCATAAAGATATTTATAAAACCGATAGTTCAATTTTGTATTGCAATATTTGTGAAATTCCAGTTAACGTGACTAAAAAGTTTTTGGTAGACCAACATTTATCACGTGATAAACACAAGAACAATTTAAAACTCAAAGAAACACATTTAATAAATAAAAAACAAACTTTCATTTCTAATACGAACTTGGATAACTTTAATGAAGATATTTGCCAAGCTTTTATTTCTGCAAATATTCCTTTATTTAAATTACAAAATCCATCTCTTCGCGCTTTCCAAGAAAAATATACTAAACGACACATACCAGATGAGTCGACCTTACGAACGAATTATGTGAACAAATGCTACTCTGAAACTATGAACAACATAAGAAGTTCAATTGGAGATCATAATATCTGGATTTCAATCGACGGAACTACCGATTGTGAAGGACGATATGTGGCGAATTTAATTGTCGGTACATTAGAAATAGATCGACCAAGTCAAACATTTTTACTTCATTCCGAGGCTTTGAAAAAAGCAAACCATAGCATAATTGCTCAACTTACTTATTTTTAAACAACATTTTAAGTGCATATTTAAGTACATATTTAAAAATAAATACATATTTTATAACATATTACAGCATTATTAGAAGCATATTTTGAGGATTTTTTGTGCATATAAATCCGGTCCCTAATTATCATAAATCATACTGATACGAATTTATATTATAATATATTATGTAATAATATGCGCATCGTAACTTGGGAATAGTAATGGTACCTTTGTACCGTCGATGTTAAAATCATCGATGAGAAATCAAATATTCTATTTTCTCTCAGCAAGGGCAACAACTGTATTATTTCGAATACTTTTCAGTTTTCTAAATAATTAGCCATATAATATTATAATCGTCATATTAATATACACAATGTATGCACGCCAATCAAGGACGAGCTCACGTGGTAGAAATGAGGGTGTAATCCCCCCTTTGGGTCATTTTTTATAACCAATATATTATGATAAAGCGATGAAAGTATTATTACCGCTATATAACGTGGTCTGAGAATAGTCAAAAATGCATATTACCTACCCTCATTTAAAAAATACTGAACACGCCACTGATGCCAATCAAACGACTCGGCATTGAAAATATATAATATATGCAACAGGTAATATACATTCATTCTACTTCTATCTATACAGTTCAGTATAACACAATTAATATTATGGGTACCTACTATTATTGTTATTATTTATTATTTGGACGTAAACATAATATTAATCATCAGA
Organism: Acyrthosiphon pisum; assembly: GCF_005508785.2. Taxonomy (NCBI): domain Eukaryota; kingdom Metazoa; phylum Arthropoda; class Insecta; order Hemiptera; family Aphididae; genus Acyrthosiphon; species Acyrthosiphon pisum. Next base: position 11,193,577 of record NC_042496.1, on the reverse strand, counting down.
ATTCGATTTGTGTGGTCGCGTCTTTAATATGGTAATTAATTCTTCTCGAATGTAATATACTGTCATACTGACATACTGCTGTCTGTTTATATAAGTATATACTTGTCATAAAAGTATAGATAATTTACCGTTGACCGATATTACACTTATTTTGCTACAATAAATATTGTGCAAAACGGGTGAGACGTATTATATTTATCTCAGTCACGCACCTATACTCAATACTCATATAATAATGCTGCGGTTTTAAGGAGAAAAGTACCTTTTTATAGGTATTAGGTATACTCGTCATTATAATGTATGCTGTATACTATACATATAAACGATATTATATATGACATTTAAAATAATTATAATAATAAAATAAAACCGCCAAAGATATAATAATGGTGGTTTTTTCGACATCGTACGTATATTATGCGAAGGTTGTAAGTATGCCTCAACAGAGATTCATTAAAGGGATCCACAAAAATGTATTTAATTACTGTGTTTCTGTTCCTTCCCTGAGTACATACATACAGTACATACATCAATTGTATTGTTTAATAAACACAATTATTTAATATATAAGACATCAATAAGTTTTTATGACAACATATATCACGAAATCTTTAAAAAATAAAAATAAATACTATATGATATTAGCCAGGAGGTCTGAACCCAGGTTAGGTTAGGGTCCACCCCCCCCCCCTGTGTAGTGTATACGCCACTGGTATGCCTTTACATATAATGACAATAATGTAGAATTGAATTCTATTGGTCACGATGCCGAGGGTGTTATCTTTAATAAAAAAAAAAAATTCTATGCAATTAGTAATTATTTAGACCAAACGAAATAATCAGACATATGTATATTGTAGTACCTACCTATATGATAAAATGGTCTTGTATTGTTAGGTATAGAGTATAAAAATATATTTTTACGGTTTAAACTTTAAAGTAATAATTTTTTTTTTTTTATAAAGAACTTCCAGTATAGACTATTATAGTTCGATAATTTTAACAACCACCCAAATCGGAAAATAGAATCCAGCATCAACAGACTCCGAATAGGTCACACCAAACTCACTCATGGTTACCTAATGTCTCGCGAAGAGCCCCCTATATGCTCATCCTGTGGCGTCAAGTTAACGATCAAACACATCATGACCGAGTGTAACACCTACCGCGAACACAACCAACTTCCGGAAGACATATTTGAAAGCCTCGGACCTACCAGTCTCCAATTTAATAGCCTTCCTTCAACAATCTGGTTTGCTCAAACTAATCTAATAACCGTACATATTAAATTATATTTATATATTATTTTATATTATATTTCATCTTTCTTTGTCCTTTTTTTTTTCTAAAACATAACATGTTGTAACATTATTATACATTATATATCCCAATGGCCTTGCTGCCGAAGGTTTTGTTTCTAAATAAAAAAAAAAAAAAAAAAGTTCGACAGTTAAGATATTGATAAATACAGTGACACAATAAGTAAAATGAGTAATAGTAATAATTGTAATTACTAAATAATGGTTTTTAAGAACGCCGTCACAAGAACAATACGCAAATGTTTTTATCAGTGTAAATCGCATTCCGTGGATATTCCAAATTTAATATTGTAATCACTCGAAATTTGGTCGTTTTAACCATGATTAAATCAGTTATTTAATCTGCAAAGTTTCAACGAATTATATTGGCCGTGCTGCGTTCTACAAAATATGTTGTGTAGACGTGCCAATTACGTACACATGAAGTGTTAGTGTAATGTACACAACATTATCACACGCCTTGCCGAAAATCAATCAGTCGACAAGTAGGTACCTCCGACACCCGTCCCGGCAAGTTTCCGCAAATCCATGAAACGCGCTAGTTATATGCTATATTTTAGTACCCTACGCTATCTTTAATATTATCGTCGTGTGGTTTTTCTTCGCCGTCAAAGTTCTCATGATGGTTTTATTAATACACAGCTACTTTTCAGTGGAAAACTCCCGGGAAGTGTCTGTGAACAATATAATAAATATATCGTCCCAACGCCATATTATGACATTGGCGTATTCCAATAATACGAACAAAACAAAACTATTAAAAAAAATGTATTATATTTAAATGTGTCTCGGCGATGACGACTGCTGCAGCAGTATAAAACTAAAACGACACGGTGTTCAGTGAAACTCTCCGTCCAAATCGTCTCGTCAGTAGTCTTTATACCTATAGTATGTAATGCACTTTAAAGTTTAAACGATTGTTTTGAATTACTTTTGATTATTTGTTTTTCATATTTTATACGTATCGGGTGACGATGGTTAATTCCGTGTTTAGACTTGACACTAGGTATAGTTGGCGCAGCTATATTAGGTGTAGGTATTATTAGGTACGCGAGATTTATTAAACATTCTTAAATACTAAATAGAGAAACTTTGTACACACAACAGGTACACAAAGGCGTTACACAATAAACGAAACAATAAAGTTATATTATCAGGATTAGGCACGTGATATTTATCAAATCTACTATAATATAATCAGAATATGGCACTGGTCCAAAACTTGCAGATATATTGTACACTATATTAGCGTTTACTTAGATGAAACCGCGAATATAATAAAATAAAACAAAAACATAGAGCAAAATAATTTTGACCTCGCCATAGGTTATAGTATTAAGATTAATTTTCATTTTACATATTTTTTTAACGTTTATTTTGTATTTCAAAAGTATTTTTATTCCAGTCAACTTTTGCAGAAGAACGTAAAATTACGGCCACCATTTTTAACTATTTTAAAGTGAAGTAATTTATCTTCTACTTTTACCATAAGCCGGGATAACGAGCAACGCGCAGCGCAATCCCAGCTATGATCAATGATATTATGTATACAATTAAAATATAAGTACTAGGTACCTACGTTATTGTAGGTTGAAACGTATTCAACCTTTTATTTGAAAATCAACGTTTTTTTTTTTGTTTGTTTTTGGATATTATTTGTTTAGATCATAATATAAGCTTTCGTTTAGTTAAACCAAAAGAACAAGAAGATAATTTGATTTTTTTATGAAGTTCATACCAACAAAAAAAATATATTGATTATCTCTATCGTGTTCGTAGCAAAAGATCCATGTTTAAAAGAAAATTTAAATATAAATATTATACTAAACATATTATACAATATTCAGAATAGTAAATATTGATTTAGTCAATTTTTTATTCAGAATTGTGTCACTTGAGTATAATCTAAAAAAGTGATTGAATATTAAATAATATTATGAGGATTTAATTTAAATTATTCTTGCAGTAGAATTTTCTAAAAAAAAAAATGTTTCCATGCTAATCCAGTTATGAGCTATTTATTAGAATATTATTATTACCTATGTAGGTTTATACTTAATATAGACATGAAGGCGAGTATAATAAATTAATGTTTATGTAATATGTATGATGCTCAAAGTTATAACATGGGTAGGTAACTGAAGTAGGTAATGTGATGGTACTTTTAAATTACATTTATAGGTTTATGCACTGTAAAGGCGCAATATAAAAATTAATTTTCATCGACCAATGTTTAAAATATGTGTACATTTATAGACAATATTATTATCGTTGCTAACGACAAACAAACAAAATAAAAATGGTTTGAAGGGTTAAAGTCACACGCGAGGAATGTTTACATGAATCATTTTTTTACACGGTTTTTCATTCAGAGTTTCAAAATTTAATTTAAGTAAATGTAACATGACATACACATTTCATACCATTAGTTGATAGCGTTATATCACTTATATCTTTGTATCAATTAAAAGTTAAACCGCTAAAAGCCTGATACCTAGGTACTATAATATTTTGGGGGTAAACTATTTAATCTACACTGTATATACGACTCTACGAAGGACTCTTCGATAGTAGTAACATTAAAATGTTTTCAACCCTAATAATTCAACCACTGCAGGAGCAATGCAGGAAGTTACGTTCACTCCATCCCCACATAAATTTAAAGAAAACAAAATGAAAAAGAGAAAACATCAATTTACAACGATATAAAATATTATGAAATTTTTTGAAAAACCACCCCGAAACATCGACCTTCAACCAGGGTTTTCCTCTCACGATACTGCGTTTTATAATGATTTAATATTATATAATTATTATTATTGTTTTCACGACATAATTCCGTCCATTGTCGTAGATTATACAAAACAAGATGTCAAAATGTGTAATAATTCGAATGTATTTTTAAAAACCATATATTATGCACGTGCGTAGCTGTAGTGTGGTGCAAATGTTCTTATTTTTATCTATTCGTACTACAATAAATTCAGTGACACACACTGCGTAGATTTAAGTAGATATTTATAAAACAAATCAAGTATTTCATTTAAATTCTGTTTCATAACACAGTTATATTTATTACAATGAATTATGTGAATATGTATAATGTTAGGTATTATGGGAAATAGTTCAATTTCAAAGTATATATACGTTTTTTCTTTTGGTACAGTTGCTAGGAAGATAGAAAATCGATGATGCACATAATATTATATTAATGCTCACTATAAAATACAAAAACTTCATTGTTACTTTAGTTTAAGAATAACAATGAATAATACTAGTTATTAAATATTAGTTCTATTTGATGTTTACACATGTTATATATAATATATGATGTCATTATTATAAATTTACCGTACGAAATCAAATTGTAACTATACATGCGTCTGGAAGTTTGTTACAGTAAATAATAATACATGTTTATTGTTTATTGTGTCACGCTTATAATTTTAATATATTAAGTAAATTGGAATTTTCAGCAATATATTATTTTAATGAGGGTTTAAGTTTAACTTTAAATTGTGTTTTTTATACAATGCAATAACTAAGAAAAAACAACATAAGTTATATAACATAATTAATCAAATTGAACTATATAAATAATACATTAATACGTCGTCCAAAATTCGATGATTTTCACACATTTTTCAAGTATTGATTTCTAGTTTTCATGGCAAATTTCAACAAATATCAATTATATAATGGATATACATTATACATTATACCTCACAAGTCACAAACATATAAAAAGTAATATATTTATATATTAATAAACAGTTGCCCTTGCACATCTTATAAGATAAGAATATATTCTCAAGCGACAAACAGTTGTAGATCATGTTTTTAAGTTTTTGGGATTTTTTTTATTAGGAATATCTTGTGAGGATACAAATTTCTGCAGTTTTTCAAATGAGAAACCGTTTTCTACTGTACATTTGTTAGCTAGTAATACTTATTGAAAATAGTAAAAATTTGAACATTTTCAGGTTCAAAAATCAAAATTCGAAAGAGTTTTTGATTTATTTGACCTTATACACCAATATGATAGTAAATAGGTCCATGATAATGGGTTTGGAAGATATGGGGGAATAGTGATTTAAAAATGATCTAAGTATAATAAATACCAGATCTATAATATTACATATTTTGAAATTTGTGAAAACCAAAATATTATTATCCTTAGTTTTTAATAACTGAGAAACTACTCGTTAAAATTTTGAGTAAGGTTCATCAAATTTGTTAAAGAATTTACTAAATAACTTACAGAAAAAAGAAGAAAAATATGGTCTTTAATTATATATTTAAAAATTCTAAAAAATAGAATTTCAATAAATTCACTATGGAAACATGTGGGTGAGCATTTTTGGTGAATCACCCTGTATATCTATACAGCACGTCAGTACATAGATACTATTATATAGGAAAATACGATGTGCTACATTAATAATAACATCTCACATTAATTTTGTACATAGTATTTCAATTTCACAAAAATATAATTTCACGCGATCATATAAAATATATACGAGTAATATATTTGATGAGAAATTGGTAGTGACAAATTGCGCTAGGACTAAGGCCAAAAATACATTTTATCGTTATGTTATAATATTATATTATATTTATTATCATGCATTTCTACGCCCCATTGTTAATTAATTATATTTATTGGTTATGTTTTGTAAATGACGATATCAATTACTAAATAATATCATATAAATTATACTTTATAGTTTATGATATACCTACGTTTATATGACGTATACAAGCTACACGTGTACGTTAGGTACGTTACCTGTTCAACTTCGAAATAACCCGTGTTTTTTTCCATACGATTAAATATCGCCAAGGTTTTTACACGTCGCCACGAGTTAATATATATTATGGTGTCAGGTTATAAATGTATGGTAAATGGTAATACACTGCGACTTCTGTCTTAATACGAAACAATCGTTTTTCTCACAAAACAATTCGTCTTTATCTAATACTCTTTTATGTACACGACGATTCTGCATATTTAATACCTATAGTCTATAGGTATATTTTGATAAACGATTCGTAAGTTACTACTTCACTATAAATATTAAATACCTATATTTTACGACATTCTACAAATACAGTTAGTGTTCGAAAACCCCAGGCTTTGCACCCGTTTTTTTTCGGGTTTCACCGTTTTGGGTGTCGGGTGATAGTGATGGATGCTATATTTACAAAATCGAACTAATATTGACACGCAGTTGGTAAAATTGTATAGATTATTTAATTTATTTTTAGAACTTTATATATATATTATGTATCAGCTCACAATCACATGGATAGGTTTTTAACATGATAATATGGTAGAAATGTAGAATATATTATATATTATAACATGTTTGTATTAGCATCTATTCTATTTGATTTCATCTAAATCACCGTTAAGTATTTTACATTTTATGACAGGAAACGGATAAAATGACATAGTTCATTTGCATATTATACATTACGGCTTACACAAGGAATTGGAGATAATTCACAATCATGGTGGCAAGCCAGCATTTACGATTTACTCTCATCGAATTTAAATCACTGTTGCCTTTGAATTTTGTAGTAAATAGTAGGTGTGTAATATATGTTAGCTTAGCATGTATTATTGTTTTGTAAATATATTTAAGAGAAACGAAATTTTAACAAATATTTCACGATGTTTTAGATTCTGAGTGAAGCGATGAATGTATTGATTTTGCAATGTTGTGTTTTTTTTTTATTTATTTACTTTTTGTGTCTGTCGTCACCGTTTGGGGCAATAACACAGTTTCGATTTTCTTCAATAGTATCTTGTTCGACGGAAAGTGAATCTAGTTGGTGTATTCGAGAGGTCAACATTTGAAATTCTCAATAGTATTAAAAACAAAACAAATATTAAGGAAAAACCGTAATTTTTACTCAAAATCGGTTTTAGGTGTAACTCTAAAACAAAGAACCATAGATACATGACATTTTCACTGAATGTATTTGCATTTTTTATAACATTTTAAAAATATTTTGACTCATTTTGAGTGGTTTACGGACATTTTTAGTTTTTTTTCTATAAATGTCAATAAAATTTGTTGGGTCAAAAAGCGTGAAAATGCAATACAAGCCTCCTGATATATTGTTACAATAGCAGTTAAAATAATATTAAAAATACATATAAGCACAAATTTTCTTTTAAGGATTTAACATTCAAATTTTAACAAAATTTAAAAATGATTTTGTAGTTAAAAATGTATAAAATGTTTAACTTTTATAGCTAAGAATTGAAAATGTAAAACAAGGTTTCACGTGAATAGGTAAATAAGATACTTTATTCACAATAATTTCATAAAATATATTTACTAATATATCATAGGTTGACTGACCGTTATCGCTCAGAATCGTTTTTCGTATACAATGATAATATGATATCATTGAATTCAAATTTAACACCATCCATTACAGTGACCCACTTGTAACCTATACTGTACAGCAAAGCAACACCCACTTGCCCACCTTTTTTTGTTGTTATCTGTATAATACTTTGGAAATAGGTATACGACATTAGACTTTTGAATATTGTATTATAATAATATGTAATAACTAATACTGTGATAAAATATAAATAAACCGAATATTTTTAGCCTACATATACGCTAAAGAATACTTACTCAATATCACACTCATTGTTAACAAAATTACAATATATTATGAATTCGATGACGTTGCAGCACATATTATAATATACGACCAGATATTATACAAACGCTCAAAGATTATGTAATTATATAGACTGAAACAATGGAGCACATCTAATATTATTATTAATATCGTATTTACTGTAAAAGTGCATGCATTTCAACTTCTGAAAGTAATTTTTTGCGTTCTCGTTTAAACTAAATTACATTTTTGACTGTATATTCAACAAAAAAGTTATATCGCTCGTAATTAAAATGTGAAATATTAATGAAGATCGTCTTGTGTAATGACTTCCGGTAAATATAAACGTCCCAAAGAGACGTTGTGTACCTATCGTGTATTTAAATAAACGCTCCCCTGTGATGGGGAATCGGGTAGATGTAAAATATTAAATAAGTAATAACGCCCGTAGAATATTATATTATCACTATTAAGTATTATGTTTTAAATATGTTGTTATGTTTTATTATGAATTATAATGCATGTATAGGTATCGAGAACCCAATTTATAATTCAAATTATTTTTGCGTACATCTTTGCCTGAGACTTCTTCTACGGGAATTCGATAAGCTACTACTTCTTCGGTTGAGTGCTGAGTTAACACGGCCTATAGTCAACACTCAACCGCATAATATTTAAATAGGATTCGGTCGGAGGCCCGTCTAGTGCAGCAGCCATTGTTTCTTAGACGTGGTAATGGCACACGTAGAACAGGGTGAAGCACTACAAAAGCGACGGTTTAGGATTTAAAAAAAACTTTTCGGATTACAGTTTTCAAAACGGATATGATCTCAAAACTCAATATATAACATTATATGTTGTATGACCGCAGTGGTCGAAACTATTTTCACAAAACGAATAAACTCGTTCCCCAAATATAAAAATATTATATGCCAAACAGCCAAACATATATCTAATATATTAGTACTGGACAAATGCGTTATTATATGAGGCGAAATAAAATTTGGTATCCGACCCTGATATAGTGATATTAGTTTTTCTATTATACAATATTGAGTTCTTTTTCTTTTGCATTAAATCGTGTATTGTTTGCGGCTCGGTTTAGACTTTCGTTCAAAATCATGTTTTTTATAACCATAAATTTCACGAGACCGAGACGATACCCAAACATTTACATTGGCGACACGATTAAATGGTCTCCAACGAGTCGCTTTTATACTGTTGTACTTTTATTGTTCGATCGATAACATACAAGAGCTTTATATTATATAGTAGTTGTTAATACGGCGAAACTAAAAATGCGTGGGTTTAATACTGCTTAAACTTTAAATTATTTATTGATTATGATACTTATTATAATAAGTATATTCTTCGTTTAAATATCCAATTTCATCCGAATAATAACTCAAAACGAGTTAAAATATTTTATGGCGCATAGAAAATGCTGATATAAAAAATATTCGGTAAAAATCTAATATTTGTCTATGGTTAAATGGTTTTTTTTTTTTGGTTTTTCCAGACGCTTTTGAAAACTACTGTAAAATTTTCAATTTTAATCCCTCGAAAGTACCAACTCTATATTCACTTTCCCACCAATAAAGATATTGATTTTGAAAATGGAAGCATTTTATCGATGAGGTACGTGTATTTTATCGTGTATACGTACGAAAAAAACACACATCATTGTAAAAAATAAAATCAATAGGTACATTCGTCGAATTTAAAACAAAATAACTAATTAGCTAGTAGGTATAAAAATTAATTTAGCTCGAAAAAATTTAGTTTTAAACCAGGTTAGAAAAGCTTATAACGATATTAGGGTCGTAAAATATTGCCAAACGTAGGTTTGTAGTATTCACTATTCAGTTCGACAAAAAGTAGGTATTTAAGTACCCTTCAAACCATTATAATATCCTATATAATATGCGTGATCGAACTTTAACAAAACTCTTTTTCCAGCGTACCAAGAGTAATATACGTACCTACCTAATATATATTATAATACCATTTATTATAGTGTTCAATAATGCGCTTCTATACAACATCATTATATTATATAGGTACTGCACGCCTTGAATGGTTGCGTGTATGTTGTTGTGATTGCCAACTGCCGTATTGGTATATTATACCTACAATGATTTATTTTTCAATTATCGCCATTATATGCCTATCTCACGATTTAATAACGATTTATCGACGTCCAGCGATGTGGTCCTCTATATGTAATATTTTTTGTATGCATCTAATACATGATTATACGCATAATATAATTTAGAGAAACTCGTTGTCTATCGTAATCTATATTATGGCGATTATAAGTAAAAATATTAAATAAAAATATATATTATGCAGCCGTTGCCCGTCGATCATTATAATAATATAATTTATACCAAACCGTTTTAAAGGATATCTTATAACGTATACGGTGACTGCGCGCGTGCTTTCTCCGATCAGAATTGAAAGAAATGCTTTTTTTGATCTAACTTATAGTCGAAGAACAAGAGCGTATAACTTCTAACAAATAATACGTTAAAAGTTTAATTATCATTAACATTTGGGAGTAATTTCAAGTATCTACGGTTATTCGTTTTTAAGTTACATAAAAAAAAACAAAATTGAATTAGTTAAATACTGGTTTTGCGTACAAATACTCGTTTTTCCTTAATTATGTTCTTGTTTTTTCCGGTTATTTTGAAAAAGTAGAAGCAATTTTTTTTTCCTGCTAAGTACCAACTAAATCCAATTTGCTACCAGAAAACACCCTCAAAATTGAAAATCAAATTATTTTTATTGCCCCAAAAGGTGACAATATAAAGACAGAAAAATAACTCTCATCACAATATGAATATATTTATCGGTCCACTCTGCAGGATCTAAAATATATAATATAATAATATTAGCTCTTAGGGATGAGAATATAATCCGGAATTTGTCCGGAATAATATCTGATATTATTTTTTGTCATATTTTTATTAAGCTGTTTTTACTGAATCAGCAGTAAAGTATAAAATAATTAACTATATATAATTGATGTACTTATATCAATGGTTTTTATACAACATATTCAATATTGTATTGATTCATAATGTGAAATTAAAAATCCTGAATTAGAATTAAATTAGTAATTTAATAATATTTTTTACCTACACTTAATGTAGGTACCTACCACAAAAATAAATATTGTTTTCATATAAACTTCATAATCATGTTGGCATTCTTAAATAGTTGTTATATTCAAAAATGTGTTCTATTATAAAGTGACTTACAGTTTTTATAATTATAATTTATATTCAAATCATTTGTTTGGAAAAAAAAACATTTTTAATTCCAATAATCCGGATAATCCTCTAAAATTATTCGGATTACAGATCCCTGAAGTGTAGTAATACCCATTAAAAACAAAAACAAAAAATTATCCTTAATTGTTAATTGTTACCACTGCAATCGTAGTTGATTGCGTGTTATATTATAAAGACAGGATTCGGCGTAATAATAAGCTTGTTATGACTGTCATGAATATTTGATATAGGTCACATATACGATATACCTATTACCTACCTACCTATGCTGCAGGTGTTTTCGTTTCATAAAAACTTGAAGCTTAAAGTTCTATGTTAAGTCTTTCATCGTTGTAAATTGTAACAATAATATTATTATATACGTTTTTAATCTTTAAATTGTTGTTAACGTACGTGATATTTACCAATATAATAATAAATATTGCTGATCGGATTTCAAACCAAACAATAATATCTACTACCTAATGCCCATTTATTTTTATACATATCACGTACCTATATAATATGATTATAAATGTATGTGCGGACTGCGGACAGTAAGGTTTTTATGCTACAGATGTCAAACGTCTTACGTTTCGATCAAGTACCTATTTGGTAATAAATAAAAAAAAAGTTAACTTATTCCATTGGCGATCGGCTATTTTATGTATTTTTTGTTTTTACTACAACTTCTTATAATCGCAAATAGGTTCGTACGTTAAACTACTTTAAACGACGTAGGTAATAGGTATTATATTGATGTTCCCAGAGTAAAATAAAATTCCTTCTCACTGTATCTTTTATCTCGATTCTACGGACATGTGACAATCTTGTTACCCATGGGCCATAGTAGTTTGATAGTAACTCATATTATTGAAGTGCGCGTTCTATACCCTCTCAGACGTTCACAATATGCGCCATTATGACTTTTTCAATTCTATATTATTTCTGCATTCTGCTCCTATACTAATGGTTTATTGTTGAAAAATTCTCGTGTGATACACTGATACAGCTTTAAAAGTTAAACAAATAATATACAGCTCATATATAAGTTACAATCCATAAATATTATCTCTGCAGTCTGCTCTCAAGCAAACATCACGATTCTTAGAAAGCCCATATATAATATCATCTATCTGTATAGTCTGCTCCCAAGACTGCAATATCTCAATAATTCTGAGAAAACCATATTTTATTTTTTGTTAATAATCTTACCTAATTATTTAGCCCTACAACAAATTTAAGCTGATAATCTAAAAAAAAATTTATTTTAGTAATTTTTAAATTTTTGTTTTTGAATATTTTTTTATAGTTACGTCACTGCTTTAATCACTTTTCATTAATATGTATACAATAATGGTGCTGATTGTTTAAGAAACAACATAATCCTTAACATTTTTGTCACACGAAAATTGGAAGATGGCGTAGCAGCTGGTATACACAAATCTATATTATAACTTAAAATTTTATTAAAATACAAAAAAAATTTTAAAACAAGTATGGCATAGGTACTTTATTCAAATGTATAACATCAGTGAATGTAATGGACATTTTACTAAAAACAATTTCCTTAAGCTTAACCATAAAATATTTTTAGCCCAATTTTCATATTTATTATATCAATAGGTATACAGTATGGTCTTGGGAACACATTTATCAAACATAATTTTTAAATTTTAAATGTAGGTATGCGTGTATAATAATTAACAATAATGATTAATTCTTATTTAAAAAAAAAAAAACATTATTACTGCCAATGTTTGGTTGATCATTATAGGTACCCATAAAAGTATTTTATTCTCCTATACGGCTATACCTACCCTATCCAAATTTATAGACTATAATAATATTTTATTGTATTATTTGTTTTTCGTGGTTACGAGTAATAAATAAAAATAGACCTGTTCAAAAGCAGAAAACAACACTTACAATAGAACATGACAACTTCAACTTGAATCGTACGAACATTTGTAGAAGATATACATAATAAACGATAAGCTTCGAGATAAATAAAAAAAAACTAAAATCGCACACGATGTTTTTTTCAACTCTGTACATTCGCAACACCCACATATAATACTTTGTTAACAGAATATTATAATATTTACATTATATATATTATTATATTTTCATTTGGTCTTATACATTTATAAAAAATTACCCTTAGTAATTAGTAGCTATACATATAGTCATTCAGATAGTACGCATATAGGCATACGCCATGGTATTATGAGTATATTATATAATAGCTACACTTACACATCATTGAAAATATACCTAAGCCCTGCGCATCGTTTGTAAGTTAATACGGCTTAATCCTGAAAATTAAACAACACATAATTTGCGAGCATATAAATTACTATAATAAGTAATAAATATACCTAAACTATACACGGGTATTAAAAAAATAAAAATCATAAAACAACAAATTATATAAAGCATCCATTCATCTTTAACCCGCAACAAGCCATAATAATTTTGTTATATTTCTATTATAAAATTCCATAGGTATATGTTATATTATTTAGTCTTATGATGTAAACTTACATATTATTACTGTTATAAATATTGTAAGCCAATAATAACCTTGTAATAGTTGTTGAATCTCTAATAAATTTTTAAAAAAAATTATGTCATAATACCTACATCCATATTATGATAACGGCATGTTTGGCTGTTAAACGCAAAACAATTATTTTAATAATATTCAAACGTTTCACGTTAAAACCTAAAATGCGTCGTATATTAAATTATCAACGCAAACGTCATATTAATTATTATCATTTAATAACAAAAAGTTGATTATATAGGTTCCATTATATTCTTACACTATATTCTATTGGATTACATCATAGTATATCATACTATAATAATGAAAAATTATCATTCGTTTAAATATCATACGTATACCTAACCCAAGTCTAGCTATCCTGTCTCATGACTAGTCTGTTTCATGCGACCGATTGAGTTAAGCTGTTTGAGATCCTCAATTTCGTTCACATAAACAGCGGAAACGGTACCTTTACAACGACACCGCAACGACACCCAGTGGCCTGTGTAAATTATCGCCGCCTATCATAGTACACGCTGCAACAAGAATGAAGAAGCAGGTCAAATAATACTGGAAAATACGTCTTAGTATATATAGCTTTCAATAGATCCATCGTTTGGATTTCCTTCTTCAGCCACCGCCGTGAAAGCGCATAATATTATATTGTGGGTTAGGTGGGTAATGGGTATACCTATTTTTGATGGAAAAAACAAACTAAATAAAGGAGACTATTGGCGTAGGTACCGTGTCAACTGTCAACGCCCTGCCGCGAGTGTGGTGTATAACCGACGAACAATCAAAACTTCCGGTCGGCGCAGGTCACGAAAATATTATATATTATTTTTTTCTCTTAAAACATCGAGCATAAAATAATATATAGCTAGGATCAGTTCCATGGACAGAGGAGTACGCTAAGGGATGCACGTGCCCCCGAAATCAGTTTTTTTTTGTTTTCACACTTTTAAATTATTGCAGGCATAAAAAAGTCGCAATTTGCGTGAACCTGAGTGAAATTAATTTGTAATAGGTAATGAACGTTAACAAGTAAAATATTTTTGTGTCAACGGGTGATAGAGAGAGTGCGCGGAGGAAGTTCAGTGTCAAGGCCGGACACACGACGATCTATTATACTCGTATTTGTTTTTTGTTTTATCATTTATTTTAACTCTACCAGTCTACCGGTGATCATTTCTATTCATACAGTGTTTTATTGTGTTGATTTACATCTAATCATACAACCACTAATACAGTAGTAGGTACCAGTTACCAGTATATCATGTTCGAAGAAATAGTGTAGTAATGTGAAAATAGGATGTGTATACAATATCATTGATTTTATAATATACTGTATATATATATTTATTTCCTTTTTACTTATATATGATTTACTATTTGTATATATTGCGTACACACCCTAAATTACTATAGTCCGCGACATGAAAAGTGGCCGATGACCGTCGCGAACCTAGCGGACGTTTCGCCTTAGTGGTTCATAAAGTAATTAAATTAATTGCCGCGTTTAATTGCCGGGCAGGAGGTGGTATAGGTTGAGAACCAATGGCTAACAGGCAGGGAAGCCGCAACGGGTCGCGGTACAAATCGGCCACTTTTCATGTCGCGGACTATACCTTCTTATATTATGTATATATGTAAACACACATATAAGTATATATATAATATATGCATTATATATGCATATAAGAATTGAATTATATAGTAAATTAACTTACCCTACTTCGACTGCAGACTTGCTAGGTATTCGATGAACAAAGGAAGAAGAAGTAGGTTTAATATTGATTTACTTATAATTTAATATTAAGAAGAACACGACTAATATATTAGAGGTATTTGAAAGAGTAGCTACATTTATTATTTAAGACACAAAAATATTATACTAAACATATATATCTCATAACGTATGACTGTCACCAATGGCGTACGCACTACGCAGGGAGAGTGCTGTTGTGTGGATTTGACCGATGGGTGTCGTCCGAGCCGATAAAACAGTTTATTTAACAAAAGGGTACAATAATATATTATCACATATTATAATATAAACATCTGTGTGACTGTGTATATAATATTATCAGGGGCGTATTTAAGTAGGGGCTATGGGTCCCATTGCCCAGAGCGGCAAATTTTTAAAGATTTAGAGGGGCGGCAAATTTTTATTTTTATTTAACAAATTATTCATTTTTCGTCACACATGTAGGTATTTTGAAAGATTTACTATTTTATTTATAATATTTTTTCACTCTTAACTGGTACAATAATGTTGTTTAAATGTCTAATTATACCTTCCTTGTTGAATGTAACATTACAATTTTAAATTAGTATATATTTTAGTGATGATCAAAATTGGTCTTGGTCTTGTGGTCTCGCAAGACTCTTGCTGCAAGACCAAGACCAAGATGGTACTGGTCTAGCAAGAACAAGACCAAGACCAAAACAAGACCATCACTGCAAGGCTCTTGCAGTCTTGCTAATTTTTTTTTTCCCCGAAAACACATTAATGTACCTATCTAA
>NC_042496.1:11144417-11177202 GCF_005508785.2 Acyrthosiphon pisum | reverse complement strand
TACTATGTAATATATTGGACTAAATTTCATTCTTAGAGATCATAGCAAAAAACCTACACACAGCTATAACATGTATTTAGTTTTTTTTATATATTCTGTGAAAATAGCAAGAGCCTTGCAAGAGTCTTTCGCAAGATCAAGACCAAGACCTTGACTGAGTCTGCAAGACCAAGACCAAGATTTTGAATGTCTTGGTCTTGTTTTGATCATCACTATTTATTATATATATTATATACAGTATATTAGTAAATACATTTACTGTTGAGGGGGGGGGCGGCAAAAATGTGTTGCCCCTATCCTGAAATTCCTAAATACGCCACTGAATATTATAATATATAATATGTTAAGGGTTATGATGATGACACTCTTTTTAGAATACCTAATCTATTTATGAAAAGTGACTATCATCAATACAATAGTAATTATGATTTATAATATAATACATAATATGGAGGTAGCAAACCTTTCGTCATACTATTTTACACGAAAGGTAAATTGTGTCCACGTTTTTTACACCCTCAATTTAGCGTTATGCCTAATTCTTGTAGGACTGTATATAATATACCATATGAGTTATATAATTAAATTAAAAAGTTCTTCCTTTAGATTTAAAAAAAAAACTTAACTTCATATAAATGGTATTAAACATATATTAATACCTAAATTAAAATTTAATAGTAAATAAAAGTTTTGATAAACCATAAACAAATAACAAGTAATAGCTATTTATATATTTGTTTTTATATATACAGTACCTATACTGACATTGTATAGATGTAGGTACATACTGTATTCATGTATGGTTACGACGAGGTTACGATTAAATGGGAATCCCATTATGGGATACAACCAATAAACTTTTTAAGTTCAAAAAAGTACGATGTATTTATTTTAAAATAAGTACCTACCTAATAGCACTACTTAAATAATATAAATATAATAGAGAACTTGATGTTGACACTCATCAGTCACTTCGTCAGACGTATGTGCTTCAATTATTATGGTACATATAAAACTTAAAAGCAATATGACACATTCAAAAAACGATTCTAACAGTTCCGAATACTTTGGTAATTCTAAGGCTTCTAAGAGTTTTTTCACCTTCACTTTCAAAAACACGAAAAATTACCTCTTCCAGGAATAAACTTATCTGATATTCTCAAAAAAACATGTCCGTATAAATAAAATTATTGAAAAAAACGTATAATATATTCCTCGCTTTATATAGGTAGGTAGTTCATTCCACTCTGAAAAAAAAAATCGCTTCTAAAATAGTGAAAATATATATACCTATACAGAAGTGTGTAAAAAAAAATTACTAAAATAGATAACGCTGAGGGTGTACAAATGATATAAAATAAAAATAGCGATAAAACTTAAACAATTTTAGTTGCGCTTTGCCGATGTGCTTTTTCAGTATATCCCTTGGTAAAAGAAAAAAATCAATAAAAAGTGAAAAAAAAACAAAAACGAAAGCTTGAAAATATAAAATTTTATATAACTGTAAACGAGGCAAAACTAAATGTAGTATTTTATTATTATTTATTATCTATACAACACCGTACGACACTATACACAACTACAAAATGTATTCCCCTGTATGTGCGTGTTAGTTCGGTGGTATACAAGCCACTAAGTGAAATAACTTAATATCCAATAGGCAACGCTGACCAAAGTTAGTAGACACAAGACAGGACTCTGATCTGCTGTCCAATAAGTCTTCTACGCTGCTTAAATCTTATACGTTTTAATTTTATTTATTAAACTAGAGTATGTTTTAATTATTACGAAATATTACAAATATTTCATAAAATTGGCAATAATATTTAATTTATTGGTACCTACTGTAGTTGAAGTGAAAGTAATTAATTTGATTATATTTGGTTGATTTGGTTATTTTTTGTGTATAATATTGGTAAAGGGACTAAAGAAAAAACATTTTAAACTTAGATTTTATTGGTGGGTAATAATTTGATATGATACAAGATTTGTTTGTATTTTGCCATACTTGAAATAATTGTAACTTCGTGATACCACAATAATACAATATTAATACAATATAATACAGATATTACAATAATATAACTAAATAAAGTTCGTCAGACATTCTAGACATAACAGTTAAAAAAATACCATTATACATGAATACGCCCTCAGTCTAAATGTCCAATCGATACCGCAAATTCACAATATAATAATAATATTTAAGGGGAAGCTGAAAGCCTGATAGAGAACTATCGTCAATCGAATGCGATAATTCGTACTTGCGACAATTCTGTAATGACGTAAAAATACGATAAATATAAAAACGACTCATGTCGATAGTTATATTAAAATCAGATGTTAAAATAGTAGAATTACGCTATTACCTTCCTCCAGGTGTTCGGAGGGCTCTCGAGATCGTGTATTCGAGAATTAGATCAAATACATCGTACAATATAATTTTATGTAAAAAGCACTTAGCACATATAATGTAATAACTGTAATCCATATAAGATATTATATTAAATGCCTTACCTTATCAGCAGGTATTTGTAGATTATGTTGTAGGAGTTTTAGGTAAAACAAGGTAATACTTCAAATACACAAATTGAAATAAAGAACGCACTAATTATGGCTTATTATAAGAAGTCCCGTTGTCGCTCGTTGAAATCGGTATGGAGATTTGAGAGATTGTTACTCGGTGGCTGGTGCACTGAATTAAGGACGACATGGATATGTCCACCATAGAGTGGTAGGCGGTTTTTTAAAGGTTTTTTGTACTTCCCCGAACTAGATTTCTCTTCGGCGGCAAAGACCTTTTTGTCAGTGACAATAGTTTTATTGGTGATGCCCGATTTCTACGAACGACAGTCTGGCCGTTATTTATTATTCTATAAGATTTTAGTTTATTTATTAAAATGGTATGTGAGCATATCATTACAATTCAGTACCGCATTGTGTACCGTAGCCAGATGTTTATTTAATTATTTTTAAGAAAATAATATAAATTTATTTTGAACATTAAATAATAATCAAAATAGGTTTATTAGAGGAAACCCAAAAAATAGCTAAGCACCATAAATTAGAATAACATTTTGAAATCTAAACGCTTTTCTTTTTTAGCGTTAAATGAATCAATATTTTATCACTATTTATCACAATGTCCCTAATTCCTATGGACAATATATTATTTAAGTAGTACCAAACAATTTAATTAATTGAAGTCGATTTTAATGAAATTTCTCAAAAATGTCTTTATACGCTATTCAGACTGGGGTAGGAAGCTTTTTTTCAGCTTAAACAGTATTTGTCACATGTAAAATTGTGTATAATATTGTAAATTATGTAATAATGTTTTAACATTAGGAAATATATTTCCAGTGTAACATATTAATGTATCTAGTGGATTAGTTGGCGCTGTTTTTTTCATCTTTCATTTTAATCGTATTTATAAAAAAATCATAATCCAGCTTAACATCGTCAAATGTAGTACCTACTGTTTTACTCTTTAAAATGTAACAAACGAAGCAGTGAAGTTAAACGTCTGAATATGGTTCAAACCTTTCATTAAAAGAGAAATTATAGTTCATATAAATTTAGATAAAATAAAAACATAACCCAAAAGTAAGTGCAACAATTATTATCAAGAATATTATAATAAAATATAATAAGATTTGTTGATTTTGAGGTCCCAATATTTTTAGAGTTGTAGGAAACGTACCATTTCTGCAAATTTACTGGCGTAATAAAAAATTGATTTAAGCTCAACTTAATTTTTAAATTTTTAAGACAACTGGCGTAAAATGTTTCTATTAAGTATAATGATGGTCGAGATGATAAAGTAGATATCAAAGTTACTTAATAATGTAATTATTATAATGTTGATATACATTTTAATTTATCAATTAAATAACCAAAGATTAAAAAAGGATTTCAGTGGGGGTGCACTGCGCTCGGCCCCAGGCTACTGGCACTGTTACAACCATATTATAACAAAATTAAATACCGAACCACATGATTTTTCCATTTTACTGTTTCATATTTTTTTTTCTTCTCTTACAAAGTTAGGAAATATAATAGATTTGAATCTTGGCAACGAAAACGCCGTCTGCCCGACTATAATATGTTACACAGTCCAGACACGTATACTACTGTATAATATTATTTAGATATGTTGATTGTGTGTATTTATTAATATAATAATGTATATCGTATATGTACGGAGTATAGGTAGGTATGTTACATTTTGCCCGAATACCTATTACTCGTATATTCCGACTCATTCTTCAGTTTGCGTGAAATACTGAAACGTCAATCGCAAAAGATAATTTATATAATATAATATTATGCGTATAGTATGTGGCTAATATAACTACCCCTGATAAAATCCTAAACTATATTGATACACAATATCTGTTT
Organism: Acyrthosiphon pisum; assembly: GCF_005508785.2. Classification (NCBI taxonomy): domain Eukaryota; kingdom Metazoa; phylum Arthropoda; class Insecta; order Hemiptera; family Aphididae; genus Acyrthosiphon; species Acyrthosiphon pisum. Next base: position 11,172,801 of record NC_042496.1, on the reverse strand, counting down.
AAATAACATATATGGTGGTCCAATAGACAAAAATAAAATTGTTTTTATGTATATTTCATGCACCTACGTAATACCTACGTATAATTTAAAAATTATTATCAATAGGCATAACGTGCGTGTAAAATGAAAAAGATACTGCCACCATCACGCCCAATAAACTTTGATCGCGTGAACGCTACCTAATTTATACATTTATATTTTATATAGGTATACCTATAGTAGCAAAAATAATGTTCGCAATTATTATATAAAAAAATATACACCCCCTGTGGTCTGCAGTCTGCTTTTAACCATTTCAGAAACGATGTTTATTCATGAAGGTGTTCTAAATATAAATTTACATTGCTGAGTTAAATATTTTCAGAAAAAGAAGTTTTGTCAATATTTCCAATGTGGTTGTACGACTTGTGCCTACCTAGTTTTCTAATATAAATGTTCAGTGATTACTATTCGATATATTATTACAAATCTGAAATCAAGATGAATAATAAGCACAACAAGTTTTTATAAAATGTTATACAATACAGTATATAAATCATACAAAAAAAAAATATGAATATTATTAAAAGTTAGACGTGTTTCAGTGATGTTTGTAAAACGAATCTTTAGTAATTTTTTAAACCCGTAGCTTCGATAATTTGGCTAAACTTGTTTAAAAGCCTGTGTACATGTGGTTTGGTGTTATTGAAAGATAGTGTAAGATATATAATATTACATAAATCTGTCATATACGATTTCAATAAGAAGTAATTAATAACGACAAGATATTATTCTATTTAGTTGTTATATTGTATGTTTATGATTTATTTGTTATTAAATTGTACACCACTTACCAATTATATATATAAGATTATATAATTATAATAATTGATATGTCATATTAGTCAATGTGATTTACACGTTAAAATACGTAATGGAAAAACATACAGACCTTATAGGTATACTCATGCTTATAGCGCAAATTATACGAGGAAAATGTAATTTAAAAAAGATCTAACGAGGATTTCAAATCTAAGAGAGTGCTTTTAGCGGTGCTATATATTATATATATTATATCATATACAGTGTATATTATACCTGCTAGTGGCAAGGAGACAATAATATAAGGTATTTATGAATTCACGTAGAGATAAAAACAACCATATTCGCAAGGTAGGAATGTACAATTGTACAATAATAATAATAAATCCATGTTTATGAACTGGAAAAAAAACTTTTTAAGTTAATCCTATTAAGATTCAAAGTGTTTTACGATCGCCTCAGAAACTTTTTAAAGCTCTTTGATAAGCCAAACTTTTATTTGCATTTGTTCCAATCAAGTAAGAATGGAAAATAAAGATTTACAAAAATGTTATACGATACGTGTAGCTATCGTGTATACCTATTATATTTATTAATTCTACACGCGTAACAATCAAATTATTACTATTATTAAATATCTCAATAATTCAATTAGATAAGTGTCAGCGTAAATGCGACAAAGAAAGTGCTAAGAAATTATATGCTGGAAAGTGTATGAAATATATAGGTCACGTAAAAAATAAAATAAATAAAAAACATAATATTCACAGCAGCGATTTACGAGGATTTCTACGGGTTTTCAGACGACGAGAGAGATGCTCGAGGGATTCAACAATATCGCGATTCGCTGTCTAAAATTGAATACCTAGTCACCTAGGGCTTTCATTATTGTTGTTGTTTAAATCATGCTGTCTCGACAATAATAATAATATGTTCTCGTGATGAGTGCAAACAACCATGCACACAAAGGCCATCCAAGAATCGAGTGTCCGTCAACACAATATTATAATTTATAATAATCGGTAGACGACACTGTGCGTAGGTACTTCATCATGTATAACGAATAGTATAAACTATTATACACATCAGTGCCGCACTGACGCGCATCGAAATAGCAGCAAATAGTTTCCACCTATAGCTATGACCGACTTCCGACGATCACCTGTTGTCATCTCCGTTGTTCATTGTGGTTCCGTGTGATGTATAGACTATAGATCCATATATTAGGTATAAATATATATATAATATATATATATATAATTTAGTATAATGCGAATTGTGAGTATATATATTTATCAATATAATAAGTTCAATGAAAAACGGAACCGTAAAATAACGTTTTTGCAGAAGCAGCGGATAGTATGAGAGACGTCGACGATTCGGCACGGACCACATTTTCGGCGATTCGTCATGTCCGCAATTTTTTTCTCGGAGAAATGACTTAATAAAAACGCGCTTATAAAAGAATATAAAAACTAAAAAGAAACTGTGAAAACCCGCAACTGGTAACGTTTATAATAATTGTTCTTCGCTATTATTTGACGATGTCATCGGAAAAGCAGATAACCCATATATCTATGTAAATTTTTTTGTATACGGAATAACAGCACAGAAACAGCCAATACGGATAATGTTTGCATTATAGATATACTAATCAGTAATCATAGCGTATTTCAATTAACCTTTTTTAGGAAAGATAACTAAATTTATTTTTTAGAGGCATTATAAGGATTTTTAGTCACCTGATTGGGTTTCAACTATACAAGTAAAAATGGTTTAGTATTTTAAATGTTGGAAAGCTTATTTTATTTAACTACTTAAATATTTAATAGAGATAACATGGAGACACTCAAAATTGAAGAGGAAGATAATAATTAAAATAACAATTTTAAATTAATTATATTATTTATGTATTGCATGGTCAGATCAGATGGTCTTAAACATAAATAATATGTAGATATTGTATATTTGTACATAAATGATGACTGGTTGCAATGAAAATATAATCATGGTGATTCAATTAATTATTATTTATTAATTATTATCGATCATTCATTTTTCCTTTTTCTATATGAAATATTTTTTTCAAGGTAAAATCAATTAATTAGGTTTAAATTGTCATTGCATAAAGGAATGAATAAATTCATATAGTACTATAGTAGGCTGTGGGTATTAATGTATTGTGTATTGCTATAAAATTAAAAAATCAGAATGAATGAATCATATATAATTATTTTAAAAAAATAATACTATATCGAGTATCGACGACTACTTACCAGATATACGATATACTTACCTACATCGCTATTTAAAGAATGGTAATTAAAATAAATAAATATATTTAAAAAAAAATGTTATCCAAGTGAAACATTGAATTAAAAATAACAGAACAAAGCCGCCCCCTTTTTAAGTCCCTTAGAAACTTTCTACTTCTTATAACGATTGACAACAGATTTAAATTGTGACTTCTATACATATTGGAATTTATTGTTTCAGAATAAAAAAAGGGAAAGAAAAGTTATACAATGAACAATGGAACGTAAACTTCTTATTTTACAACTGATCAATCTAAAAAAAAAACTACCTATTGCATTTTTATTTTAACGTTTAATCATTCAAATGTTATAAAAGAAAAAATATTTTCATTCATATAGAGTACTTAAATATATAATAATATACTGTATATCATACACGTATAATACTACATTCCCGTTTCCTTATAGTAAAGTTCTCACTGGTGAAAAATTAAAAGGGGTACATGCGTGAGTGTTCCTACCTATAGGCTATAGTACCTATATACTAATGTGTAAAATGATGAATGTATATTAATATATTATATTATAAATTTTACGAATCCAAAAACATTAGTTTTGTCATAGAAACCAAATGAGAAAAATAAAACGTGTCCTGTGCTCGTGGTATCCGGTCATCTCGCTGCAGAAACAATGATCCACATTGTTACACGCACGAAAAATGAATAAAACCACGTGCACTCCAGAATGCAGTATAAAATGTAAATTGCACAATAACTAAAGTTGTATAACGGTCGATGCAGCTGTGCTCGTGCACGACAGACGACAGTAATATATTTACGAGATAATATAATATCATGCAAGTATCTATATTATATATTGTGCGATGGATTTATAAACATATGTTATATTATGTAGCCATGTATGTATATCTATATTATATACCAAATTGGAATATTTCAAAAGTCATATAATAGATACGCGCCATTGTTCCAAGTTAAGAGGTTCGTTTCTTTCTTAAATTTGGTTTTGGTTTTAATTAAAATACTATTGTACGAGATCAATAAATATTATATACATACGATGCAAGACAAACAAAATTTAATCTGGCAATTCCGAATCGGAAATTACGAAGGTCATAAAATCCCACATTTCCGGCCGATTGGTCTTCGGGACTTTAATTTCCGACGTCCCGAATACAGTTTATACTTTATATTCTTTCCTCTAAATTATACTGATCAATGTTTCAGAAATATCTTTATAAATAAATTGTGCTGAGTTGTAGCGGTGATGATAATAATTAATATTTGTACCTAATCTTATTATGTCACTATAATATTTAGTATGGTAACTAAATTAGTAGGTTTAGTATTTTTTTCTATGACTGTCAATATATATTATATATATATAACACATATACTTATAACTATATTATAATTTTATATTTATAAATACACTTAATTGGCGTGTCAATAGAAATAAAACAGCACCAATAAAAGTTAACCAGCAGGAGTAAATAAAATTCGGAAAGGTATAATATTGTATATAGGTACATAATACCTATGCATTAAGAAATTACCCAAGCGAAAAATAAATGTTTGAATGTGTAATACTCAAAGAATATAAAAATGTAATAGGTATAGATAGTTAGCTTTGAATGAATTTTATGTAGGCATAATATGTAGATCGATATTTAAAATACGATTTTTTCAAAATTCCTTCTGATTGCACATCAAAAGAATTAGAGGAACCACTATGTATTCAAAATGCCGTTCGTATCATACGTTTTGCCTTTTTAGGGAAATAGCTGTTTATTAGTATTTGGATTTTATGTACTTAAATGCCTAGATAATATTTAGGTAAAATATACCTACTCAACAAATATATTAAGGCGCCAGTACCAATGTAATTTTAAATTTTGTACACAAAATTATTTACGGGAATAATGATCCTTCTCTGTAAAATCCACCAAATTTGATAATTTTTTTTTTTGAACTAATATAGGGTAATATTCTACAGGTCATATTAAATTCCATTTTTCAATATTTTAAACTCAAACATTACAAAATGTCTTCAAAAATAATGTAATTTTTAGTGTTTTTTTACAAATTATATTATAGCATTATTTGAAATAAAACAAAAAATCGGAGTTCAATGCAGAAAGTCTTCTTCTTTCAGATAATTCGACAATTACACAAGGCCCGAGAATTATTCCCATGAAGTATTTTTTTTCAATATAAAGAACCCTATCAACCCCCCCCACCCTAAAGAGGTATCGGGAAGTAGATAAGTGAAAAAGTATTACAATTAAGGTGGCAACCAAAATATTAAATTTTAAATTTTATAGAATTGCGTAAAATTTGAAAAACTGGCACCGGCCCCGCTAATGTAGGTAGGTATACTTTGATACATTAAATATCAATGTTTATATTATTATATTGTACTATAGTCTATATAGATACTAAAAAATGAATTTGAAACACAATTTGAACACAAATTTGTTTTTAAGTGATTTAGGTGTTTTGCAAAAAAAATACTCAAGAACGAAACTGCCAATAAAGTTATTGATAAGTAGTAAAATCTTTAACAAATGTGAATAAAATCTTATTATATTGGTAGTTTCTGCTGTACATTATATTATGTAATAATATCTAATTTAACTTAATGAATATACAAGTTGTGTTATTCATAAATCATTTCCATGAGGTAATAACCATCAAATAATAACCTGTAGGTGAAGTCGTGTACCTACTATAATATCTCAAACAATAATAATATGACCGATAGGTACCGCCTGAAATCTAAAAATCGAGGCCAATAGTAAATGAACCGATAGAGTCTATAATATGTTGCAGTGAATAGGTACGTGTTTTACATGTATACTACAAAACCATATAATTATTAAATTTTTTATAAGTACCTACCTAAACTTCAAATAATTAAATAGGTAGTCTACGTCTTTACAGAAAATTGAAGAAAGAAAATTATCATCTTTTAACTAAATTAAATACCGTAGGTGGTATGTATATGTTTAAAATCATGGTACTTATTTAAAAAAAAATCTATTTCGTTTTGATATTAATGATAGAAATGGTTTTCTAATTATTTCCTTTAAAATTATTATAGGTATACCCGCGTGAAGTAAAACCATTCTTATTTCTCAACAAGCCATTGAGCTTGGTGTCTTTTATTCTTTAGAAAGTAAAGACGAAGTCAGATATGACATATTATTGTATTTTATTGATGATAAAATTACTGAATAAGAGTGAAATAAAATGTATTATTTTTTAAAACGTTATATTACAATAAAGAGTATTATTTACTAATAAGTGTATTTTAACTTTCCAATCTTTTGAATTGACGAGGAAACCTTCGCCAACCACGTGTAAGCCATAAGGTACGATTGGTACATCGTATAAGATACCTATACCATGAGCTATTTAATAATGGGAGCCGTTTGCAAAATGTTGTCTTTATTAATTTATTTACTGAGAACTCTCCTCCAAAAAATAACCATGTAAGGTCTATGAAGGAAGTGCGATTTTTTTAAATACCAGTGCGATTGCATTAAACAAATTTGATGCTCCAAAGGTTATTATTTAATAATTTATTTCATTGAGCCAAGTCATAAATTAGTATCATAACAAAAATTATGATAATTTAATAAATTATATCTTGCGTTTTCTTTAAACATAATTTCAATAGAAGACCATTATGATGTGTATGTACACATGCCACCACCGGCAGCACACTAATCGAAACAGAAAAAAAGTATAATATAAATTATAATACATTTAATAATCGGAGCGGTAGCCAAGTTACAAATCCGTATTACAAATAACGAAACGAGTAACGAGTTATTGCATTATAATATGTTCCTTCCCCTGGTTTCAGTAGGAATTCACAATAGAATCAAAGCCATTTATTAACTGACACCTTATTTTAAAAAGTTTATAGGTGCCTACGTATATATTATACCACTGCATCGAACAAAGTATAAGCCGAAAAAACAGTCAAAAATGAAAAACTAAAATTAATATTATAGGTATATAATTCTCAACACAAATGATTATATTGTCTATTGACAGTGTACTCTAAAGAAACCTCTAAAGAAACCGAATAATTGTACTTACATACCTGTCACAATTATAACGATTGAAATTAAATAATATAATTTCTATTTTCTTTTACCCACGACTAAAAATGAACATTAAAATTGAAATTTGTAATTAATTTCATGATATTTTAATTACTATGCGTCGTAAATATTATATTTTATTTTACTGATTCACGGCTTCGCTCGCATATCAGTAGTTTTGTTATGATGAGTGATGACGGGTAAGTAAGGTAGAAATAAAAGTAGTATGGGTATATAATATATATTGTGGTGTATATATGTGTATAGTGTATGTATAAATATAAGTAGTATAGGTACCTACTTAGGCATAATGTACAATATGTAACGTCAGAACGAATGTGTGTCTATTGCTTTTCTACATGTCAAATCTTAGTTAAAAAAAAAAAATTAAAAACTACAATTTTTTTTTCTTTATTAGATCTTGACTCAACACAGCTCTATAAACAGCGTTTTGGTATTACCTTTCCTTTGTAAAAACAACCCCCACGAAGTAAATCTTTAGTAAGGTTTTATACTGATATTTATCTGATGAAGTATAGAAAGTAGAGTTAATTCTATGGTAAATTTGATCTAGTATACCTATCGTAAAAGTATGTGAAAAATGACATTGTGACTTTTGTATTTAAATTAAACCATGTCATCGGAATCCATGAAATTAGATTTTCCAAGTTTATTTAAAAAAATTTCTCGATTCATTACATTTGTACAGAAGTAGAGTTTCTAGGGATTTCTCTGGATCACCAGTAATGGAATGAACATTTTACCACCAGACCTATTATTTCTTCCTCCACTTAAACCCATTCAACTATTTCTCACAGTTCAAGATCTCAAAGAGCTACACGCTAAAACAGAAATAGCTTCACGAGGAATATAGTAAATTAAATAATAATAATACTCAAACAGATAACTTCAAAAAAATGATGAAAAGTGGAATAGAAACAAAGAAACAACTTTGTAAACTTAACATATTAATGGTTTGAAAAATAATATTCATAGCAAAAATGATCACTAAAAACTAAAACTAAGCCACCCTTTTAGGGTTGGAATTTCGAAAATGCGGTTTCATTGATTGTGTCCAAGACTCAAAGAGCATTAATACCAAATTTCGAGTAAATTTTACTACAAAAAAATTATTTCCCATCTAAGATTGAATTTATAAAAGAACCTTTCTTAAACGATGCACGCACAATATTATTTTTTTAAAAAAATGCGTGTCCTTTCTTATGGTTCCAGTTTTCTCCATACCAAAATTCATCAAAATCGTTCATCCGTTTAGCCGTGAAAACGTAAAAGATTAACAGAGTTACTTTCGCATTTATAGTGTTGAGTAGATAGTATCTATGTACCCATACATATGGATTTATAACGTATCTGCATTCTACTATGCGAAATCAATTAGGTACAATAACAGTATTATACGAATAATAAATATTAAATAATTATATTATGTAGGTATAATATATATTACCTACATTATATTTATACTTTATGGTATAGTGTATACTGTATATTAATATTATGTTATACACACAAAATTACATTAAACCTACACAAATAATAAACTTAAAAATGTATACAGAAAAACGTAAGAAAAGCTGTAGCACTCACTTTGGCCAGTTGAAGACGTCATCCAAGCGGCGGATGTGGTGGCCATGTCAAATGGAAAATACGACGAAAGTGAACTGGAAAATCGCCACCGGCTGAAAATTCTCGAAAAAGTATGCGAGGGCGTACGACGGTTGCTAGGCAGGTCTAGGCGCGTCCGAAAATCTCGTTCTATCCGGACGACTACACTCGGTGGTGGCACTTCTACCACAAAAATTACTAAAAAATTAAAGAAATAACCCTTTTTCCGCTGTGGCGCCTAACTATATCCAAGAACGCTGTTACTTCAACGCACACATGTACTGCACCAACAGTCAAACGGTCCGGACGACGGCCACGCGCTCACAAGTCACAACAGGCCGCGCACACGAGCTCGGTGGCGGTAGACGTCGGCCGCCGCCGCGTCCCTTGACCCGTGTTCGATTGAGCGCCGAGGCGATCGCATCCGACCGGGGCCGAACACCGATATTTCCCCCTTCCGACAACTCAAACCAACACAACGCAAAACTTTTACCCGTTCAATCGCGAATTTCCTACACGGCCAGTGTTGACGTGTTTTTGTTAGGTACCTATCCATTGTAATAACTTTCATCTTAAAGTGCTATATGCCTATATAGCATACCAGTTTGTCACCTTCAAAAGTTGCCGATCAAAGAAAATGTCTATTTGACAAACCCTCCAGCCCTCGCCATCAATGCGCATCTTTAGTATTAATTAAGATGGTTTAATTAGATTAAGAAATTAAACCATTACAGTTTTGAAAGGAAATACAAATTTTGAGTTTCTTAAAGTGAAGACAGTGGCCAGTGCCCAGTAGGACGGATAATTTTGTCATAATAAGTGGATGAAATATGCAGGGACATATTTAGGATTTGTAAGCCCCTAGGCTTATCCTGTGGTGTGGGCGGCATGGGCCCTACCAAAGTCTTTGATGGGGGAGGGAGGGGAATTCCAAAAAGGGAAGCGTGTGACCTGCGAGTGCTGCGGCCTATGTAGCATGTGCATAAATTCAGCCTTGGAAATAACTACTCAGTGTCGGCCTGGCCATAGCCACTAGGCCACGAACGCGTCCGGGCCCTCGGCCATATTTTTGTTTTGGGGCCCCGATAGTACTACGAATATTGGATATTATTATATATTATATCATAAAAAATTATAATACTATTATAGTATTATCATTTTATCAAAAATAACTGATATAAACAAAATCAATTACACAAATTGAATCGCATTAAAAAATATCAAGTTGAACAATATTATAAGGTACTATTAATATGATTTTTTAGAATTATAAATAATTACTTTACATAACTATGTACCTAGTTAACTTAAATGTGTATTTTAAATAAGGTACCTTTAAAAAAATATAATATTTTGCACTAAGGTACCTGTTTATTAGCATTTGTTTTTTATCATTTTTTTAAATAACATTTTTGGGGGCCCTTCTGTATAAATGCATCCGGGGCCCTTTGAGTACCAGGCCCGACACTGTAATCTACTTATATAATTTACAGCATGGCAAAATGCCAAAATGTAATAATAAAGTAGAAGTTATACATAATAATTATTTATTTACCTATTAAAAAACAGACATGGGCTTATTTATAAAATATAAGTAGTGTACCTGTTTATATCTATGAATTAGGTACAACGTAAGTTGTATATAGCAATAATAAAATATATCTGCTAGGATAGTATAGGATTTTATATTTTTTTTTATGATATACAGACTAAAGCTTTTCAAGCACAAAATGTGATTTGGTCATCTACGATTTCAAGTAAACAGTTTTTATTTTACATTTATTGCACTTTTTTGAGTTTCAGGTCATTTTTAAGCATTTTGGGGTCATTTTTTAAATTTTAAAGGAATTTTTTTATACTTTATTGAAATCTAGGTGATATTTTTATTTATTTTCATTTACACTCGTAACAGAAATAATATCGAAATTCAATATCACCATTTAAAGGTAATTGGTTGAATGAAAAAAATTATAATTTAAATTTTTTAATTTTATTAATTTCGGGCCATTTCAAACATTAAACAGCAATATCTAATAAAATCATAAAAATCATTAATTTAACATAATGTATTTAATTTTTGCGTCATATTATAATTTTAAATTTTGTACGAAATAATAATTAATAATTTATTGATATTTACTATACATTTTTATAATATTTTAAGATAATTTTTAGGTTATTTTAAGGTATTTTTTAGGTTTTTAGGTCATTAAAATCCTAGCCCCATTCATCATTTTAAATAATACCAATGATGTGCCCATTTACACTTTTTTCAAAAAATTATAATGTATTTATTTATTTTACAATACGGGACAAACCCTTTAATACATGAATATAATAGTAATAATTTGCTTTATGGAAATGAGGCTCATTTTTACCGTGAGAATGCAGATAATCATTGAATAATACATAAATTAACACAAGACATAATGACCAAAACATCAATATATTTATATAATTTAAACATTTTGCATTGAGTAATTTAGAGTAAAGTCAGTAAATTCATAATAAATAATAATATTATATGAAAAATAATTGGCAACTATGCATAACATAACATAACTTAATAATAATTGGCACATATTTTATACTATTGATCAAAATATTTAATTTCACTATAATGTTTATTTAAACAGTAACATAGTTCCAAAACGTTAAATTTTTTTTATAGTATAAGATATTAATTTATAATTTATAAAATTATAAATTACTATTTGATTCTGAAAATTAAGTTAAAATATATGAGTTACATGAGTATTTTTCAAAGTGATAACATGGTGAACTTAACTGCCTAATGTATCTTTAAAGATTTAATTTAAAAACACTGATATATCATATCTTCATTAATTTAAGCATTTGTTCAAGAGTGGCGAACCTATGGGCTATGGCACTTGTTTTATAAATTTTAAAGGGATTCCACACTACTGTTTTTTGGAGCATATTGGACCTATATGTGTTCTATTATACTAACTTGAATTGTACTCTGGTAATCATTTTGAAAACATATTTATATTTATTATAAAGTCTATTTCCAATCCTTCAAGTTCAAACTATAAAAAAAAATTACTAAAACAGTATTTTTTCCATTTAAATTTAAACGATTTTTTGTTTTTTTTTTTTTTAGTTTAATAAATAAAAAATGTGGCTTGTAAGTTTCAACGTTGATAATTAGACAAATTAATTACGATTTTATCATAGCACATACACATAAGTGCGTAACACTTCAGCTTACTGTCGAGGATTCAAGATAGACTTCATAATAAATTAAACTAATATGTTTTCAAAACTATTATTATCGGAGTAAAACTCAAGTAAATACGTTGGAACACGTATAGGCGTTTTTTTCTCCAAAACACAGTAGTGTGGAATACTAGAATCCCCTCAATGGCACACAAAAATATTTTTATTTGATTGTTAAATCTTGCATTTAATCAAAAACAATAGTTAAAACAATCCTTTATTATTTCTGAATAATATATAGTTGGGTAGGTACTTGATATAAAACGTTGAAAGTTTAGAACACTTTCTCATATTTTGTATGTAAAGGTACATTTTACATTAATTCAGTGTGAAAGCCTATTTTTTATGATGAATGCATTAAATAAAAATAGAGGAATACATTGATGAATGAATCTAGTGGCTATTGATGCTTGTTTTTCATTAAAACTAACAAAATACATGCCCAATATTAACAGAATATCCTATGATAAATAGGAACACAGAACAAAAATAAATATGATGTAGTGGGTAGGGAGGAAGTTCAGTTGTCTTATAAAATGTTGATGTTCTTGCAAGCTAAAATAGTTAATGAGCCAATTTTCAGTAACACATTATATTTATAATTTATTATTATTCATCTTTCAGAGTTCGGGGTATTCAAATTTTTTCAGCTGTTGCAATTTGTACGCAGCCCACCAAATTCTACTCGGTAGCTCGCCGGACAAATTCAGGAATGTATGTTTGTAATCCTTGATCATCCCAACATATTTTTTATTGGTACTTTTTAACATAATATTACTGACAGACAAAATGTTCTTAAAACATTGATTACAACATTCCTAGCAGAAAAAGGTTTGCCACCCCTGCAATAGGTTAAATGTTTTAATTTTTAAAATGAAAAATTCTAGTTTTCAATATTTTTGAATTAAGTACTTTTATTTTTTTTTGTGTTTTGAAGAGTGAAGTTTTTTGGGATATTTTATTTTTATGATCCCCATTTTTGTTTTGGTTTTATTTTCAGTTTTATCCTCGATTGTCTAAAAAAAACATAAAAATGGAAAATTAGTAAAACAATTATTAAGCAAAGTAAATTCCTGAAATGTGATTATCAGACAAATATTGTTATTGTAAAATAACACTTTGAAATAATGTTTTTACCTGTTTATTGTGATTAATATTTTCTATAATGTCCATATCTAATGTTTCTAATATAATACCTTCTTTGGGATTAATAATTTCAATATTTTTTTCCTCAGAAGACAATTTAATTTTTTTTGCAGTATTTATTTCTGGATTATGCTCAATGTTGTTGTTGACTGCTTTACTGTCAGACTAAAAATATTTGTAATCAATAAATGATTAGGAAAATGTAACAATAATGAAATTTATCTATTTAATGACTTCATACAATAGTAATTTATATTACCTTATTAGCAGATTTTTTTTTAACAAAATTATTAATGTCCACATCAAATCTTTTTAATTTTACTACAGGACTCCAACATATCCTATTATTAGACAAATTGATCGTTTTACTAGTATATTCTGTGTTACATTCATGGTTAACTGCTTTACTATTTATCTAAAAAATTTAAAATATGCATAATTTTTCTGTAATTTGCAGACTAAATTCATGTGACTAAAACTTTTGTAAAAATACATTTAGTTAGGTACCTTATCTTTAGATGTCTGCCCAACACAGTGTTTTGTAATTTGTTCATCAAATCTGACCAGTTGTACTGTACATTGTTTTAGGTCTTTTAGTGAAATTTTAGATACATGATTTGAATTTATAGGACATGTGAGATTTAAATTATTTTCCTGTTGATTGCTTCGTGTTTCAACTAACTCATTCTTTAAATTTAATGGACTTTTATAAGTATGTTTACTAATGGATTCATTATATTCCTGAAAATGTTAAAGCTTCAATAAAAATTAAAATAATACCTAGTAATAAATAATAGTACATAAAAATAATCAATGATAATACTAGAAATATTAAATCAATTTTTGTCAACCTAAAAAAACTCAATAATTATTAATATTTCAGACATAAGTTAAATTTGCAAATTCATATTTACCTTCTTTAAAAATAATTGATTTTCAATATTTGTGTCCAGCTTTTCTAATGAAACACTGCATTTTTGTTGTAATTTATTTGTTGCGTGTTCAACTAAATTATCAGTATTATGGGAATCTTTAGAGAATATATTTGAACCATTTTCAGTTGTTTTAAACAATATACCATTAATCAATAATGATTTAATTGTATTATTTAATGATTCAATAATTTTATCATTGAACAAATATTGAGAATCTGATAAAAGTGAACAGGTGTTAACTAATATTTTTTCACATAATTTACTAAAGCTAATTAAGTGTTGTTCAATATTTTTTGTTTGTAAGTTTTGATATCCATTTAACAATGCTCCAATTTTTGAATTTAATAAATCACTTCAATTGAAAACTCTAATTTGATTAATAGCTTCTTGAGTAAAATTTTCATTACATATTGCTGAATTTATTATGAATTCACGTAAATGTTGCGTGTTTACAGATTCTTCACCATTTAACAAAAGCCTAGTACCGCTAAAATCATTATTAAATCATACATTTTATAATTAAACAAAATAATCAACTTAAAAATATTAATATTGGATGTATTTTATTATTTTAAATCTTATATTATAAATATTTTTATATTTCGTATAAATACATTAGATTATTGTTATTCAAAATGTACAAATATTTGTAATTGAAGTTTGTATCAATTCAAAAAACTCTATAAATAGAAAATGTAAATGCATATAATATGACATACTAACTATAAATACACAAATATAACATTTAAAAAAAAATTAAAGGTTTTTTCTATGTATCTTGAGATTTTTATTTGGATACATTTGCAGGAAAGTTATGGTTCTGTTGTTAACATATTGTTAACATTACAAGTACTTTAACTAGTACTTTTGGTTATTCCTTGTCCCATATACAAATAGGTATTTTTCTATATGCACTTACTATAGTATTTAATATTTGATATAAAATTTCTAAATTAATATCAAATGTTAATTGAATTAATGAGCATTATGAATTTAAATATGTTTAAAAAAGGCAAAAACAATTTTGGAATGGTTTAGAAAAGTAAACAGAGACCTATCAAAACTTATTATTATCTTAACTTATAATTGGTTTATAGATAATAGCATTGATTATAAATACTGTGAGCAATCTATAGTACACAATGTACAGGGGCGTATTTAAGTAGGGGCTATGGGTCCCATTGCCCAGAGTGGCAAATTTTTAAAGATTTAGAGGGGCGGCAAATTTTTATTTTTATTTAACAAATTATTCGTTTGTCGTCACACATGTAGGTATTTTGAAAGATTTACTATTTTATTTATAATATTTTTTCACTCTTAACTGGTACAATAATGTTGTTTAAATGTCTAATTATACCTTCCTTGTTGAATGTAACATTACAATATTAAATTAGTATATATTTATTATATATATTATATACAGTATATTAGTAAATACATTTACTGTTGAGGGGGGGGGGCGACAAAAATGTGTTGCCCCTATCCTGAAATTCCTAAATACGCCACTGACAATGTAAAGAAGATACCTTCTCTCTCAGAAGATATCTTCTTTACATTGTGCTATAGTATTTTAATTTATAATCAATGATAATAGATCACACGTTATTACTTAAATGAGTGTTAAGATACAAAATTTGTTATGAAACAATATTATAACTTATAAGATATTAAATTGATAAGATATAAATATTTTTTCAACTTACAGTTCCAGTGAAAAACATTTTAAGATTGCAGCTGCTTGAGATCTAAGACTCCATAATACACTTGAAGAACATCCTAAACAATGTTTTAATTTTTTTAAACGTTTTGGTTTTACGTAATAATTGTCCACACATCTCTAAAAAATAAAATAAAATTGTAAATATTTTGTGCATACAAACATTTATAATAATAATAATAATACATTTTGTAGTTCATTGAGCCGGCTTAGTGTAGGGTTAGGAACTTTGAAAATCTAAGTATTAACTGAGAAAATTATCAGTATCTATTTTAATATTGAAAGAATTTTTTTTTTAGCTTGTGCAAAATATTAAATTACCTTATTTTTACTAATATAAACAAACTTCTATTTGTTGCTTTATAAATTATTGTATAACCTACATAACTGGGTTATAAATTGTTATGATTAATTATTTCCATATTATATTTAACATAGAATATGGCCTATTGGGATATATTTTAACATACTTATAAATACATAATATATTTTATCAAAAATTTCAAGGAAGAAATTGGAGTGTATCGATAGGTATTGTATTAATTTTGAGAGTTCAATAAGGTATACTAGTGATACAACAGATCTGTATCAGAATCAGACTTCTCATAAAAATAAATACCTATTTATGTTATTACTCTTTGACCTGTTTAGGTAGCTTTAGTTTTCCTTTAATGTGTATTTATGAAATTCTGATCAAGTGATTTTGGTATTGGGTGATACTTTCTACAGTTTCTACTTTAAAATTATGCACTGAGCAACTAAGTAAAAATATATTATATATCCTTTTAATATTTACGTTATGACCAAGAATGGCAAACAAGCAGTGGAATATGAATAATAAATTAAGATTTCTTTTCAACACATTAGTTTCAATCAGTCAAATACTCAGGAAAAATTTGATGATGAATTTCAATTGTATGTAACGATAATCTATTGATTGTGGAGTGGAATTTTTAAAAAAAAATAATTTTAAAATTAGAATTTTGAACTACAGTATTCCGTTTACGCTGGGTCCGATGCAATAATCGGGACCAAAGTTATAAACCGGTGAACTGTCCCAGTGAACTTGGACACGTTGCAACCCTAGTGTTAAAATGCATCATTCTTATAAATTATAATTTATATTGATTTTTTTAATTATAAAGGCTTATTAAATTTGTTTTTGATAGGTTAAAAAGTATAGTTAGTTGTTGGCATGAAAAAGGAAATAGAAAATTCTTGATCAAATAAAATAATTTACCTTGCACATATTGCTGTTACATTTTTTGCATGTTTTAAGTTTGGTTTTGAGCGAGCACAATATACATCCATTTTTTGAATCTGATAATTTTTCAAAACAATTCTGTAAAAATAAATATATTTTTAAATAATTTTAATCAATTTACTCTAAATATCATTATTTCAAAACACATTCCAGAAATTTGCAAATTAAAAATACATTTTATAAAGTTTTATGTTAGTCGTTTGATGTGAACTTTAAAATACTCAATCATGATAATAAACTTATTAAATACATAATGATTGTTGATTTTTAAATGTGAACATATTTTGAAAAAAATACTTATTATTAATGAACAATAATTATGGGTGGTTAATTCAATTCACTGAACACTTACTTTACAACAAAGGCATAAAAACTTTTTATGGAGCATAATTTTTTTATTTGTGATGATATTCTGTTTCAAGTCAGAATTACAAATAGAACACCAAATAATACTGTTTAATACATCTTGAGCATCTGATAGATAGGACAAACATTTTAACCAGGATTATTCAATTACACAATACACTAATTATTTGAATACTTACGTTTATAATGATTGCTTCTGTAATTTATTTCCAGGTTATCGGGAAGTATAGCATTATTCATTTTGTTTTCATTCGCACTTCATAAACCTTTTCCTGAATTTGATTTAATCTGAGACAAAAAAAAAAGTTATAATGAATGGCAGGTACCTTATTTTAAATACACATTATACTATCGTAAACAAAAATTTATTTTACAATGAAAGTAAGCCCTTATAACCACCATTTCAAACTAGCAAACAAAAAACATAGGCTCATATAGTGAGCCACTTTACAAGGCTCATATAAAGACAATATTTAATGTTTTCAACTATGGTTCTAATTTATAGATATTTTGACAGTCTTTGAAGACGACCACATAATTACTGCATATTTAAAACATTATTAAAACACTGTACATTATAGTTTTGTATTTGTATTAACTTTTTTGGTATTTTAATATAATTAGGTATACTATTTATTAATATAAGATTAGAGTATCTTAGAGTATCTATTAATGTTTTTTTTATTTTAGACAAACACAATCTATTGAATTTAAATCTATGGACGTCACGTAAGCATAAACCTTGATATAACTTATGAATATAAGGTCCATGTAAGGCTGAAATCTGATATTCATAAGTACCTAGATATTATACGGTGCTAAATCTCGGCTAAAGAATTGGTTATAACAAATAGAAATGTTGAAGTTTTGTATGCGACTACTACTACTGAATACTAATTAAAATGTAACAATAAAAATTAAGAACAATAATGACCACTAATAGGTAAGATTTTAAGAATAATATGAAAATAATAAAAAGTAATTTAACAACGAACAAATAATTAATGCCAGTGAAAGTATAATAATAATAATAATAATATATAAATAGGTATATAAATATTTATGTTTATCGTCGTAAAATCGTAACTCTTCAATCCCGTGACCCGTCACCAGCTGTATACATCTCGACGCCTGTATATTTTCCAGTTATCACTTCTGATAAGACGGTAAACACTAACAGACAAGATATATCTATTATCTTGTGGTAGTTCATGTAGGAAACTATTCACAAAAATAACAACAGAGTTATCTCGTTCCACAACTCATTTTACACAGTTTTTTTAATATGTTGATATTAAATAATATCGTCATTCGTCTATTAACAACAATATTCATCTAATATCTATGCGTGTCACGTGAGCACAATGCATATTATTGCGTATTAAAAATTCCAAATTCCTATTTGCAATCTTAATTCTGAGTAACACAATGTACCTAGAGCTTCTGAGCTTAAGAGGTACTTACCTACTTTAGTAAAAATGTAAAGTTGGTTATAGCTACCTATTTTTACTGAAAAACTCTGAAAGGTAATCGCTCGGCATGTAATGAACTTGTTGACAATATCTGTACACCGAATATGGTCCTCGTGCAAGGAAAGACGGGGACAACCTGTAAGCCAACTAGGTAATGCGAATGATTGGAAACTGTCCACGTACCTAACTTACTTTCGTCGAAAGTGAAGCGACAATAGAAACTATGTGAACGTATGTATAAGTTGTAAGCCGATGTTCAAAGGCTGGAAACAACTGCAAACTTGAATAAACTGTCATGTCAAACGTCCAGAGCGTGACCGTCAGAAATATGGCCCGCCATAGATATTTAGTCTACTTGATCATATGGCTGTGCATTCTTTTTCCAGGTGACATTTTAAAGGTATTTCTGTAGATGATTATGCATCTAATATTAAAACTGTCTTAACTGTTTTAGTGTTGTATTTCAAGATTTCTGATCGGCCTGCAC
Source organism: Acyrthosiphon pisum (assembly GCF_005508785.2). Lineage (NCBI taxonomy): Eukaryota > Metazoa > Arthropoda > Insecta > Hemiptera > Aphididae > Acyrthosiphon > Acyrthosiphon pisum. The sequence goes on along the minus strand of NC_042496.1, from coordinate 11,153,357 downwards.
CTGATTATAAGACTGTGAACACATCCGAAAACTCTTCACATAAGTATAAAAGAATAGTGTCCAGAATCGATTACAATGAACTTACTAAAATTTGCAATCCTCCCCACATGATCGAACGTGGTGATGAAGGAGATATTGGTATTTATATATAACCAAACAATGTTTATTACTCACTGCCTCATTTTACTATTCTAATATCTATTTTTAAAGGTTTGCTAAACAACAGTCTTACAATCCAAGGAGTAATAATTCTGACTAGACATGGAGATCGTGGACCAATGAATCATGTTCGAAACATGGCTGATATAGACTGCAGCATGGAACCTGATCAGGAGTATAACGATTATACCAAATTCTTGCAAAACATATTCTTCAACATGTCATTACAGTTTTTAGGTCCTTTTCATGGGTACCCATTATATCCACCACAAAACAATTGTTCCATAAGTCAACTCACCCCAATTGGTGTATCCCAAATGCTGAAGCTTGGACGAACGTTGCGTTCTGTGTACCACCCTTTGCTTAGTGTTTCTAATTCTGATGACATAATAATATATAGCACTAAGTACAGACGCACATTCCAAAGTGCATTGGCGTTCATGTATGCAGTTCTATCACCAGATGTATTGTCCAAAGTTACGTTCAAGGAGAGTGATAGTTATAGTTATTGTTTTGATCATTGTGCCTGTTTCAATGTTAATAGCTTACAAATGAAAATAAAACAGTCATCTGCAAGACGATTAAAGGGCCGTAGAGTAGTAGAAAAAATGCTCAAACGCATACATAATGTAGTGCATCTGATGTCTAGTAGTGTAAGGGTAGACCCTTACTTACTTAGGGATTCTATTATGACATATGTGTGCCATGGTGCACCACTACCTTGCTTTCAGAACGATTGTATAACACGTGACAACGTAGAGCAGCTTTTCAACTACATTGACTGGGACTTGGAACGTTATGCAAAACATGGGCTGTTGCGTAAATATGGACTACTAAAATCATATGGTTTTGCGCTGAATATTGCTATGAACCTATTGAAGATGGTATCCGAAAGTAAACCTCGTCTGGTCCTATACTCAGGTCACGACTTGACTGCTCAATACCTTTTAGCGGCATTTGGAGTTCTAAATGCCCACACTATGTCACCGCACTATGCTTCCCGTCTAGTATTTGAGGTATATCGAAACAACACGGTTGATACCACATACCCCGGTAGGGACTTTTACTTTAGAGTAATTTTCAACGGCAAAGATGTGACCCGATCTGTGGCCTTTTGTAAAACCCGTGCTGGCAGCTGGACTAGCTCATCAATTTACCTCTGCCCAATTGAGTCTGCTATTAGGTTCATACATGATGATTATTTTACCACTTTCAATGCTTCCAACTACAAGGAAGCATGTGGCACCCGTTCTTGAATTGTAAACCACATGATATAATATCTTTCTTTTTCTAAAGTCACTAAACTGAATTCATATAGGTAATTGTTGTGACATAAAATTGTTTTTCTCTTGTTGATGTAAAACTATAAATATTACTTATATTATTTTCTGTTTTATTATTATACCACTGTATGATCATTAATAATTTCACTACATCTGATTTTACATAGGTAGAGTACCCTGAGTCAGTGGCGTATTTACCGCCCCCGTGGCTCTTTAAATACATGTCTATTATTATATTATAATTATTACATCATAATCTGTAAGCTAAAATTCTTGTCATCCGCCCCCTACAAAAAAATACTAAATACGCTACTGCCCTGAGTACCTATTTTAAAACATAAATTAAACTATAAAATGAATTATCAGGTCATCAAGACATAATTATATAGTATATTATTAGATTTATAGTTATGGCAATAAATTACTAGGTGATTATAACATACTGAAATCTACCTACATTACAATATTACATCCATATATCATAATATATTATGTTAGAATTATAATTATTTCTAGTCAGTAGTTGCATATTGTCTTACCATTAATTTTTTGATAATAAAGATGTACCAAATTATTATTTATTCGTACTTTTTGGTTGGTTATAAGCAGGGATGGAAAACGTTTTTAAAAAACGATATTAAACGGAAAAAAACAAAAAACGAAAACGAAAAAATCAACTGAAAAACGATAGCGGAAAAATCCCAAAAACCGAAAAAAATTTAATAACGAAATCAAAAACGAAAACGAAAATAAATTATAGTATTATACATTATTAAATTATACCACGAAAAAAAAATTCACTTGTCTTTACTTTTTAATCTTTAACTTTAAAAATATTTTAATTTGAAATCAGAAATTTTGAATTTTCTAATTTTTATATAAATTATAATTTTAATTTAAAATTTAAATATTAAGAATAATTAATTCTAATTTTTAACTTTTAAGTGCATTTCTGCATTGCGTATTACTATTATAACTTAAAAGTTAAAAGTTATAAGTAGGGCTCGGAAGTTGATGCATTTTGCATTTTTTTTTTAGAACTTTTTAGACGATGCTCTCCTGGCTACAAATGTGTTTCATTAGCGCATGTGAATCTGAATAACTAAATTTTATTTTGCATTTTTTGGTGTTGATTACTTTTTAAGTCACTTTTTGACATTTTTAGGTCATTTTCCCACATTTTTAGTCATTTTTACTGATTTCACGCTAGTTCACTTCTTATTGTTTCTTGTCGACCATTAAGTTGGGGACCTATTTCGTTGAACGTCCGTCCGAAGAGTGATCGAGGGGAAGCAGCGTAACAGAGGAGGAGGAGCGGCTGAGCTTGCGTATATAGGTAGGAATGACGGGGCATGGTGGGGGGCGCGCGCATAGCAGCTGCGACTCTCCTCTCCCGACTCACTCTTTCTTTATCACTCACTCTCTCTCTCTCTTCCTATCTCTATATTCTTTTTCGTCTCATTTTCTCCAACTCTGTGTATATGTCGTAGCCACTTGATGAAATTGATCTTTTCATGAAATGGAAACGGATTTTTTACACTTCGTGAAATTTGAAAATATTTCACAATATGGTCACTTTTTCATGAAATGGTCACCCTAATTTAACATCGTGTAATTTTTTTCATAATGTGGTCGTTCACTTTATGTACTAAAATACAACATTTATTACACACGTAAATGTACAAGCTTTAATAAGCATAAATGTAGGTTATTTTTATCTAAAGTTAACTGAAGTTATTAAACAGGTATTACATAATATATTTATATCTATTTTTATCATATTAATCATATTATAATAATATTTTTAGTTATTAGAGCAGGAAAATTAATTGTGACAACGACTGTTACATTTTAAACCACCTTTAAAACAAACACATCTTTTGGTTTGTCAAGCACTTTTACATGAACAACTTAAGAACCCCTGACCACCAGATACAACTTGGACAGTTTCACGCAAGGTTAATTATTTTTGTTTTTCAACCTGTTCAGCTAAAATTAAATTTGCAGTTGCATGCTGCATACTTCCAGAATTAAACCATCCTTTAATAAGATCATGTGTAGTTCCTATTTTATACATCTCATTTTTTTCTTCAATAATGACAGCAATCACGCGAGCCGGGTCCGATGGTCCTCTGTCGACTTTTGGAAAATTTAATTTTTTATTTTTCGTTGTAAAAAAATTATAGATTATATGTAGGTATATGTAAGTACTTACATTGATTTAGCGTCATTAATTTCCATAATTATCGACTAGATTTTTTCAGATGTATATGGCTTTTTACCAGGCTTCACCACGATGGCTATTATTATTTATTAATTTATTATAGATTAAAACCTACAAATGTCAATACCGTGTATTTTTCTTGAAAAATATTATTTTCAATATCACGATATATCATACAATACAAAACGATATCGGTGTCGGAAATTTGTCACGATATCGATATCGTATCGAATTATCGATATCGTTGCCCATCACTAATGTCTAATACCTAGACTGACAAACCGTTTCCGCTCAGAATCGTTTTTCTTATACAGTGATATTATTTCATTGAATTCAAATTTAATATTATCCATTATACAGTGACCCATTTGTAACCTACTGTACAGCAGAGCGACATCCACTTACCCACCTTTTTTTTTTTTAACTTAAGCCCGGCAACTATGGCCATTATCTGTATTGGTTTTGAACGTGTTAATGTCGGTAGGGGGGAACACGTGTGTGTTTGATTTGGCAGAATTTTTGATTGGGCACCCGTAGGTATCTGCCATGCCCGCTTCTGGAGTTTGTATCGCGGCAAAATGAGGGATAGTTTTACTAATTTTTACTATCAATTGCCAAGGTCTCCAGAGTCATGCTGCAGACATCGTCGATAGTGTTAGTTCTGTATGTAATTTTTTACTTATTTCTGAAACAAATTTGAGCGGAGAACAATCCATTGACATACCACATGGCACATTTCAATTGCGTAGTAAAATTTAAAAGATCAAATACAAGAACTGGGGGGGGGGGGGGGGGTAGCGATATACCATAACGAAAATGACTCAACTAATGTAGTCACTCCTCATATGGATCTTATAATTCAAAACGTTATGACTACAACAGCAGCTGTATCTGAAGTTGGCGACATATGTGTTGCACGATATACCACTAATACAGGCTGCAATATTATTTTAATTACAGTTTACATTTCACTAAATCAGACAGTCGAAAATATAAGAAAATTCTTGCACTTTCATTTGTTACCATACAGTGAAGCTGTTTCACTTATTAGTTATTTTAAACGAAAAGTATCATGAATTACCTCTTATAATTTATATTGACAGGAGACTTTAACGTTAACTTTGCTGCTACACAAAAATCACAGCCTTTATTACAGTTTCTAAAAGATAATTTTAATTTGACAATGAATAATGTCCCTTGCTATCTACACAGTGGCGGCGCCAAGGGCGGGAACAGGCAGGCCATTGCCCTCCTTGAAAAGTCCCTGGCCCGTCCACTGGCCCGCCCTAAAATTTTATCAAAAATTTTCATCAAAACTTTTATGTATTAAATATCTTTCATTGTATTTTATTAGCATGTGTACGAGGATAAAATATAAATGCGTAGGTAATATGGAAACATTGAAAACACGATTAAGCTATAATATAATATATTACTTATGCCCGGATGGCCGGATGCATAGTCAATTTATGTGTCACATAAGACATGTTAGGTTAGGTTGAACATGGTATATAGGTACATCGGGACCAAGGTTTATGGATTATACTCTATATTATACTTTACCTTATAATCTATAAACCTTGCCCCAATCCCACTGAATATACGTTATCAATGATTATGAGTGTTATGACTTATGATAACTCTGTTATCGGTACATTTAATAAAAAATAATAATACTTCTATAAAAAATATATACCAATTACACAGTTTTTTGAAGCTTTATGAAATAGCATTTTCTGAGGTGTTTAAATTGTGTAGTATAGTAATTACAATTCCTGTTTCATCTGCAGCTTGTGAACGCACATTTTCATGTATGAAAAGAGTTAAAAACTACTTAAGAAATTCTATAAATCATGACTTGATGTCCAGTTTAAGTATAATTTCAATTGAGAAGGATGAAGCTAAACAATTGAATATTGAAGAAGTTATTGATGAATTTTCTAATAGACATAAAAATAGGAGGATAACATTAAAATAAATTATAAATATATATTATAATTATTATATTATTATGTATTATTATCATCATATTATTTTAGTATTGTTAGATATTCATTTATCATGTTTATAATAAATCATTATAAATAGGTATAGCTACATTAAATTATGAATTTGTAATTATTCCAATACCTATGGTTTTATTTTATTATGTAGATAGGTAAAAGTATACTAGGCAGCCAGCAGGAGTCAGGAAATATGGAGTAAAGATTTCACACATTATTATAGGTATTATATATATTATATATTGGCCCTTCAGTAAAATGACGTGCCTCAAGTTGGCCCTACCAGGTATAAAATCCTGGCGCCGCCACTGTATCTACAACAAGATATGGCACTACATTAGATTTCTCGATACTCTTGAATCAAAAACATTTATATCGTATTATAGTTATCATAAGCCCATTGTTTTATCAATTTCACTAGAAAATAGACAATGTATTACGATTGAACCCGTAGGTAGATGATAATAATGTTGATGTTGAACAATGAACTTGCACCAAATATTGAAAGCGTTGCTGTTGAACCCGAAGAAAATAGTTAATATTTATGTGATAATTTATAAATTAAAAGTTAATGTAGAACCTGCACAAGCTATTGAAAGTGTTACCATTGTATTAGTAGAAAATAATTAATATTAAGATGACATATGTATATTTGATTGTTATATCGTAATAATATTTTGCATTTATAATAAAATAATGACTTAACATTGATACAATTTTATTATCAATTACATTTATCATATCATGTCATCATAACATCCATTCATTTAATCCCCATGTTCCTACCAACTACAAAATCAATAACCTGAAAATTTAGTTCTCACTTTTGCGGTACGTCCCGCGACGCACCCGTTTTTTTTTTTTGTAACCCCTAGCATTCTTAATTTTTATATATAAGATAGGCGAAGATATTAATGTAAGAAATGACGTCAATGGCCGGGGAATGGCGTAATTTCCCTAAAAAGTGGTAGGTAAATGTTGGGTTTGTAAATCAAAATATTAAATGCCCGGTCATTGACATCAATGGCCAGTTAAGTTGGACATTGACGTTTAATACATTCTTACTATTAAAAATCAAAGGCCATTTTCAATCAAAGGCCCATAAAAATCAAAAGATATAACGATGCAAACATTTAATACCATACATCCACTCGATATTTGACTGCAGGCGACATAACGTATAGGTAGGTAGGTAATTTATCAAAGTACATAATAAATAATAATAATAATGCATTATTAACCATGGTTACAATAATTTTGGGTACAATATAATAATTATATAATTATCGAATTTAATGAACTTGGTATATAAAAGTATTAATACTTAATTTTCGATTATGTATATCGGATTCTACATATTAAACATATATATACTATTCATATTTCATTATAGATAATGAATAATAAACTCTACTGTCTACTCAAGTTATGACTCGCTCCAATTGTTCGCGCAATGGTGCAAAAAGTCGTAATTTTTTGTCAAATCGGCGTTCCGATAATTGTACTAAATAATAAATAAGCATTTATTTTTAGTAAAACAAAAAGTTTCTTTCAGGCAGTTACTTTTATGCACAATTATTAACAAAATGACTAGCGTTTTTAAGGAAACGCTAAATCTTTTCATATCTGCTTCTAAACTAGTTGGATTAATGAATTATTGTTGTACCATGGAATCTGGATTATTTTACCGGAACACGAAATTAACTTATTATTTATTTCTAGAATTAATACGAATGTTTGTATATTTAATTTGTTCATATCGTATAATTTCCAATTTGAGAAATGCTAACATATTGATTCCGTTCAATGTTATTAAATATTGGGCCATCGTCATAACAGCCAGAATATCGGAGAAATGGATGATAAAGTATGAATAATTAAAATTTATATATTAAAATATATGCAGACACGTAGCTAGAATTACACAATTAAGGTGGCCGTATTATCACCAACATTTTTCCTTAGTCAAAATGTACTTCCCCCTCTCATTTAATTAGGCACTAATTAAAGTTATAAGTATGTTTATACTGTTGTTGATATAATTTTAAATTTTGAAAGCTATTTTTCATTCAAATTTGAGATTATGAAGAAACATAGGTTCCTAAGTCTTTTAATTTTAAATATAATATTATAGTAAAAAAAGTTCAATAGGTATTAAGTAGGTATATAGGAATAATCATAGCATTATTTGTTATAGCTGATTACAGTAGGAAATCGGCGATTGTATTTATATTTTGGATTACAAATAGGTACCTACCTACATAGTGGCTAGTACCTACTGCTGGACTGAGTATAGAACCACTAATCATTTCTTGAGTTTCTTTAAATTTCAAAAATTCTGGTTTTAAACTCGAGTAACTATACTGTTAGAGTAAAAGAAGTGTCCATTTTGATTGATTATCTCTATGGGATCTGTATACACTGTTTGCTCTACCATCAGTGTTTCCATATTATAAAGAGAATTCCTTTTAATGTTTTTATTTTGCTCCACATTATGGTTGGAGACATTTTGCTGTCTAAACTATAGATGTAAAATTTTCCCATGACTTTTTTTTATTAAAATTTAATGAGATGATTGATGACCAGTGCTGTTTTTTGAATTCTATAAAATCTTGAAGGTTTAAGCCTTTAAGGTTCGCTTGTATCTGTTGAATGCATTTTTTTTCTATATAGATTGTTTGATGGTTTATATTATAATACCTACTATAAACTACGAATATTAAACAACATACCGAAAAACAGTGTATAAACTATATAAATAGCATAAAAAAAAGGTGGGTAAGTGGATGTCGCTCTGCTGTACAGTAGGTTAGAAGTGGGTCACTGTATAATGGACAGTATTAAATTTGAATTCAATGATATAATATCATTGTATAAGAAAAACGATTCTGAGTGGAGACGGTATATCAGTCTATGTATTAGACATATATATACTTATCTATGGTATTTAAAAAAAATTGACCTATAATAGGTACCTATAATAAATTCCAAATTAATCATATCATAATATCTATTAGGTACATATAACGCATTATACATCAACAAAAAACCGTGGTACTATCATAGATATAATATAATAGTATACTTTAGAAGTTTCAAGTACCCACGAATAATATTATACAATCATTAAAATCACAACAAAATAACTAAAATAGTTATTCCAGGTTTTTTAATATGTAATTTCGTCCAAATTTGTACTTAAAATGACTATAAAAATAAACTGTGTAAATGTATTTTTTAGATTTTTTGGTAACAGAATTAATTACTTACG
>NC_042496.1:11141121-11143075 GCF_005508785.2 Acyrthosiphon pisum | reverse complement strand
ATACATTCATCGTTCCACTCAGAATCTAAAAGAAATTTACAGACTATAGTAAATAATAAAATACTCAATATACTAAATACTAAATACTCAATTCCTTGCAAAAAATAACTAAGATGAACATTAGGTATACAATTAATTTCATGTTTCAATAGTATGTTATTTATCTAAGACCCACTACTCAAAACTAAATATAAGTTATAACTGAAATCTTATCAACCGTAAACATTCAAATTTATTGTAGGTAGGTACCTATATATATAAATATTAGATTAATTTTATTATATAATTTCAGGTTTATCAATGGCGTCATCGAATTTGACTTCAAACTTTTTTTATTTAATTCATCGTTCCCTGTTGAATTATATTCAATAAGTAAAAAAATTTGGAATATTATTTTTGCTTTATTTGTTTTGTTTTTTATTTGTACTCAATATTATTTTATTTTACTTCATCATATAGAAATTAAAGAATTATCTCAATTCGCTACGACCTTGTTCCATACACCAGATATTATTATTTTTATAGTATTGGTTACATCACTTTATTATCTCAGTAACCTGGGGTACCGATTTTGTGAATTGAATAGATTATGGAAATGCTTACCTTTTGGGTTAACCGCTTTGCCAGGTGGATTGTCTCATTCAGAGATAACAATATTAGTAGAACGTATACGATTGTTGCATGCTGAACTTTCTGAGTTGCTTAGATTGTTTAGTTTGGGTTACGGACCGGTCTTATTGGTTTATTTTACATTTACATTCAGCAATGCTTTACTCGAAACATTTCTTTTTACAATATATAACAGTTCAAAAGAATATAGTATTCTTCCATATATATTCTACCTACAGCACATTTTCAACATGATTTCAATCATCTACGTCACCTCGTGGGTCATTGAAAAGGTTTGTTATATTTTTCTAAGAACTATCCGATTAACTACAGAACTTAAGTAATTTTTTTTTTATAATGAGCTATGTTACTGGGTAGACGGAAAAAAAACCCAAGGAAAAAAAACCATGAAAATAAAAACCAAATTTTTGTATTTTACTATATTATGTATTTATGTTAAATTATTTACATATTATTGTATTTTTTTAATATTTTAAATATTAATTTTTACCATACATACCTAAGCTACTAATGGTCGATATAAAAGTAAGTTTTAAAATATATAAGAAAAAAATGTAAACCTTTTTTTACATTTTTACATTTAAGTTACTCCAATTCAAACAATTTATCTACAAATACTAATAATTAATAAATAGTATTTATATATTGTTCACATTGTTTGGTTAATTGGTTACAGTATGAACTATTTATGAGAATCGTTATTTTAAATTTTCAATCCTAAACTATAAAAGTTGAACATTTTATAATTTCTAAATACGTTTTAAAAATTTGTCACAATACAATAATAAGAATAGTAATTTAAAATAAGTTTCATGTTTTAAAAATTGTCAGTACAAACATAAATTATTACAGTCTACAGTTATAATAATAATAATAATTTCAAATAGGTTATACTGTTTAAAAATTGTCAATACAGACATAAATTATATTAAATAATAAAAAATAATAAAGATTGATAATTTGTTCAGTTAAATTAAGTAAAAATAATAAAAATTACCAATAACAATTTTTCCAACATGGAAATACTACTCCTAAAACATAGTATAACATAGTTAAGCTCGTTTTTATATATTTTTAAATATAAAAATATATATATTATTTTTAATTATTCAAAATGCATTAATTAAGTTACGATAGTCAGTGGCGTATATAGAAATAATTTTTGGGGTGGGATATAGTAGATAGAAACTAGCAAGTGATCTATTACTTAGAGGCTACTGTCTACTATATATTTAAAAGTTTCTATAAATATATTCGTATTTGTTATTTTTCAACTGGCTATGAAGTATTATAACTTATAATAGTACTTAATAAAATATATTGT
>NC_042496.1:11112524-11140145 GCF_005508785.2 Acyrthosiphon pisum | reverse complement strand
TATTAAATTATGATGCCCGACGCCATTTGCAACTTTGGCAAAGTTTACATTTATTCATATACATATTTACTTATATATACATCTATATTGATAATACTATTTTGCCCAAGTTGTAAATGGCTGCCAGCGTCATTGATAAGAAAAAGTCGGGTATCTAGTTATTATACATATCTGTGGTAGATTCATACGAGTATGGCAATTGTAGTATAGTTCTATCATTGTTAAATCTTAAATTCAAAATATGTAATAATAATAATAATAATTATAATAATTAACTTTAAAATGTTCGTAATCGAATAAAAATTCAAACCAAAACGTTGCAGTCATAACAACATGTTTCATGATAAGGAATGAAATAAATTTAAAACTGATAATATTTTCATCCATAGGATAATGCGAAATAAGCAATATCGGTTTTGCCTCCGTATCGGTTTTACCCCGTGTTCCCCTACAACACATAATAAATGTCATAATATTTTATATTATATTTTTATAATTTAAATTATATTTTTAAATGATTTTAAAAATATTATTCTTTATGTATATTAATTTATATTTAACATATTAAACAATATATTATTTCAGAAAAAAAAAATTATTTCATATTTGCGATTGATCCGAATTTCTGAATTGACTGTCCATGCCAAATTACAAGTGAATACTAAAATACAATTAAACTAATTTATAATTTATAATATTTAATATTTAGATTATATAAATTATACATGTTTATTCGATTACCTAACTTGTATAACTGTTTGTTTTATAATTACCTACTATATGAACACTTCTGGATCAATCATCGTTCACCAAATAGATTAAAATGTTCATGCAACAGATATCAGGTTATGAACCAAATGAAATCACAGCCTTTGGATTCTTCAATTTTGATTTAAAATTAATTATGTCGGTAAGTACCTTTTGTGATAAATAGGTAATTAATAATAAATTGACAAATTGTATAAGTATAGGTATACAACTAAAAAATAGTGGTCAAGTCAGTATACCGGCAGTACCGCTCTACTGTACATTTAACATTATAATTTATAGGTGTCGTGTGAGGGTCACTGATAACTGTAAAATATAGGTATACTCCCGACTCCGTGATAGTAAACTAAAAACAATTCTGACTTCTGAGCATAGGTCTGTCAGCCTATATTACAGTTGTACCGTCTACAGTTAAACTTTGATTAAGCTTAATCAGCTGATAACAGATATTTAACCGGGCAAATTCGGCCGATTAAACTCCGGTTAACTTTAATCAGAGACGGTACAACTGGCCCTAAACATATTTTATGACATTATTGCCATAGGCGCAAATTGAGGGGAGGGGCTCGGGGGTGCTAAGCCCCCCCCCAAAAGCCTAGAGCATACAATTTTAATATGCTATATTGCAATAGTCTGGTTGCCTTTAATATATTCAGTCCCCCCCTCAAGTCAAAAGTCGAAATGTGCCTATGATTATTGCTATTAATGTAATTTATTTTACTGTAAAATATTAGATAAACAGTAGATTGAATTAATTTTTCCGAAAAAATGTCATTTGAAATGTCATTGTGTGTATAAAATATAATAAATATAATTATACTTTAAAAGTTCCAAGTATCCATGAATAATATTTTTAAATCACAACAAAATAACTTCAACTGTTAGTTTAATACCTACCTAATATCGTACAAATTCGAACTTGAAATATCTATAAAATAAAACATCATTAGGTAGGTATGAAATTTTTTAGATTTTTTGGTTACAATATAAATAACAATTACTTATGAAAAACCTTGTTTTACATTTAAACCCTTAGCTACAAAATAAATTGCAAATTCTCACGGAATTTGCCAACATTTTAACTTAAAATGTTTGTAAAAAAAATCTTACATATCTATCTTTAATGTTTTTTAACTAGGTACTATTACTAAATTTTATGAGGAAGTTTGTATTAAAACTTAGGGCTTTTTAACCCAAAAAATTATTTAACTAGGTACTAACACATTTACCTATATAAAAAAAAACTAAATACATCAAAAATGTATTTTTATTCCTAACACTTGAAAACAGCTAAGAACTTTTGACCCTTAAACTTACGTTTTTTTAAATTCTCACGTACATAATATTACTATAAAATTAAATTAAAATGTATATTCAATTTAACTGATGATTTTATTTAGGTACGAAAATTTATATAGCTATATATACCATATATATATTTGACTTTTTTTAAATTTGTATGGTCTTATTATTTTATATAGGGTATGTATCTACAGACTACAACTGTCTACTGATATAATGTTATAATAATACTAACTGATCCCGTGCACTTCGTTTCCCGTTAAAATGTTAAATCTACCAACTCTATATGATTCAAACTTTGTTCAATTCGTTTTTTAATATTCGGTGTATGGTGTTCAAAATTTATCTTAACTCTTCTGAGTTCTGTTGCCTGGGATAAAAATTCTGATTCGCAGCAGTATATTGCTGTTTTTACGTAACTTTATAATTTAACTCTTAAGACTTATTAAGTATCAAAGTTATACCAAGTATGTCACTGAACTCCTCCTATAAACGGCTGGACTAATTGTGAATGCCGAATATGTCGACCAATATTTCCTCCTCATCCACGAATTGAATAAATACACTGATTTCACGGCAGCCAATAATTATTGTTATTATTATAATAGCTTTAAAACCCATGGCGACCATTTATAAACAACAATTTCCATCGTAAATCTCTAAGGGCCGTTCTTACAATGTCCGGTTAAAGTTAACCGACACTTAACCGCAGTGGCGCAATTATCGGGAGTGTTGGGTGTGCAATTCACAGGGGCCCCCGATTTTTGGGGCCCCGAGATCTCATATACGATATTCCTACTATAATGTGTAATATACAAAATAATATAATAATAATTTAATATTAATACAATTAATATAATAAAATCTATTAATCTATGTATATATTATAAAATAGAAGCCCCTTTTTTGTATGTACGAGTATATCCCGAAAAGAACTCTACTTATTTGAATACGGTTTTCACTAGTAAATCGGTCGAGTCATGAGGAAGGTTTTAATGTATAATAATTTTGTTTGGTAAAATGAATTGGGTGCCGGGTGGCCGAAAATAATAACAATCTGTGTCTATATATATAGTACAAATAAATGTTTGTCTGTATGTCATTGATCTCCTCCTAAACCACTGGACATTTTTTTGTGTTTTTGAGAGTCTGAATGGTTTAGATTCACTATTTAGACCCAGTTGGTTCAACCCGGAGAGGTATTTTGAGATTTTCGACAGACATTTTTGTTTATTTCTTTTTTAAAAATAATTAGTAAAAAATAGTATTTTAAATGTTTGCCATTAGTTACTCTGGTAGACGAGGTAAAAGGATCCATTAAATCGTCGCACGCTTATGGTTTCGAATAAAGAAATTATATCTCAAAACAAACATGAGAGTTAAATGTATATTTGTAAGCTGTGGCTATTATATAGGTTCTCTAAAACTACTTGACCGATTTTGTGAAAATTTCAAATTGTTCTTAGAGATAATAGGAAAGTTTAAAGAATACTTTGAACCACGTTCGATTTATACCAAGTGCTGTACTGTGTTTAATTCCTGCTAGCAGGTAAGGGCCCTGGTCTAGACATTTTTACATGGGCCCCTTATTATCAAGTTGCGTCACTGCTTAACGGGCCGAATTCTGCCGGTAAAAAAATCTGTTATCAGTCGGTTAGCGTTAACCGACACTTTACCGTACATTGTAAGAACGGCCCTTAATTCCCGTTTGAGCACATACCCTGGTTGGACCTAGGGGGGTGATTTGTAGGCTATGTGTTATTCTAACGTATAAGCTACCTAGATGTATATTATTGTTAAGTTTCATTAAAATCCATTCAGTAGTTTTTACGTGAAAGAGTAACAAACATATACTTGGGTACAAACTATCGCGTTTATATTTTTAGTAGGATAATGTACAAAACTACAAACAAAGTTATAGATACGGGAAGTTAGAAGAGTTTATAAATATAGGTACAACCTTCTATAATAGTTCCACTTATTTTTAACTAAATTTGTATTTTGTACCTTGATAAGATGGTACTTGATAAGATAAAAAATGTTGTCATCTTTAGTTTCTTATCTAATGCTAAAAATCTATTTTATCTTTTGTAGGTTTCCAACCCTATATAGATAATATACCATGGATGGAGCCACAGCGTATTAAATCAATACAAAAAAACCGTTGCCGATATTAGCGACGAGTCGCCGAAGTAGGTGGTCGATATGCGCAAGCGCAACGCGACTTCTTGCATATTTATCCACATATACCTATTGTACCTATCGATAATTATGCGAGAAGTCGCATTGCGCTTGCGCACATCGATCACCTAATTCGGTGACTCGTCGCTATATCGGCAACAAAATCATACGCTGTAGCTACATCGCCTACATCCATACATAAGCGTGCGCACGGGGTAGTCATGGTAGGCACTTGACTACTCTGCGAACTCCCCCCGGCCCCCTCAATATTCAATATTATTATTATGATAATTGATAGTCAATCATAAATTAATTTTTTACCACGCTAAATGTAGTTAAATGAGGTTACCCCATCCAAATTAGTTTTTGTAACTTAGGTGTGAATATGAATATTATATTATTTACGAAATATGTGTGTGTGTTAATGTATTTATGTATGACTACCCTGCCAGAAATTCTGCGCACGCTTATTCATCCATAGTATATGATCTAAGTACCTACCACGAATAGATATCTTAATTCGTGATACCTACCTACTTATTACAAGTTTAGGTGATTAAGTCCTAAGTGAAGAAAACTGTACAATAACAATGTTAATATCTCTGATTTACCTCACATGATTACATAATAAGTATACAAATATAATATATTGTTACAGATTTTAGTATTATTGATTACTGGGATTTCTACTATGCTGCAAATGAAAGACCACCCAATGATGTTGTACTTGAAGAACGCATTGAAAATAAGCAATGATCATGTTCATAGAATTACATAAGATACGATAGACTGGGATATCGGGATGGGCAGTATCGAAAATACGTGTACACGTACCGAAAACACATAACGTGTTCTAACCTAACCTAACCTATCTTAAATACGTACCTATCTTGTATCACGGTACTTTTCTGAAAAGTATCGAGTAGATGCTTACTGACTTTATCGTGAAACTTCTTTAGTCTATCTTGTAATGCTATTTTTAGAATTTTCAAGTTCATATTTTCACAGTTATTGGAGGTAAGGAGCACAGAGCCAACTTCACAATGCCCGTCAGGGTCAACCCAGAAAGTCCAGTCCTGTTTTAAAATATTGTCTACCGTTAGCAAGAGTTTGCAAGTCCATTTTCAAATAGATATACCTACTTAGTTACAACATACTATCGACTAGACTAGTTTTTATTTTTACTTTTCTTTTTTCATTAAACGCTCTGGTACGTTTTATGTAAACATAATTAAATATTTCTAAGTTGACAAATCTTAGATATATATCAGTAGCGTATTTACAGGGTTGATCTGGTTGAT
This sequence comes from Acyrthosiphon pisum, assembly GCF_005508785.2. Lineage (NCBI taxonomy): Eukaryota > Metazoa > Arthropoda > Insecta > Hemiptera > Aphididae > Acyrthosiphon > Acyrthosiphon pisum. Next base: position 11,134,593 of record NC_042496.1, on the reverse strand, counting down.
ATATCACTTGTGACTCGTACATATAGAATAGTAAAAAAATAAAATTATATAAAAAATATCGCATCATCGAAATTAGTGAATTCATGAATAATTGTTTTTAATTTCCTAGTCCCTATTCAGTAAGTACCTAGTTACCTATAATATAGGTACTACTGTAGTTAGTTAATTTGTAAGTACATAATTAAGTATAGACAGTATAGTGCAGTGGCGTGCAGATCCCTTTTTCCATGTGGGGCAAAGTTAATTTTTTTACACCCACCACCCACCCAAAACTAAAAGAACGTAGTAAAATGACACGTAGTAAAATAACATTTACAAATTTAATTTTAGTAACTTGTAAAATTCTTAACAAAAAATACCACCCACACCCACCCCATTTGTGTCTTTCTGCACGCCACTGGTATAGTGTATCTAAAATCACGATACTTCGAAGACAAATATTTAGTATTTCGATAGGTACCAACTTAGTTTTAAGTACTTATCATGCAAATCCCTGACACTATGTTAATGTATGAAAAATAATCGGATTAAACATGTTAGCATGAACATAGTTTTAGTTGTAAAATATACAATTGGCAATATGGGTTATAGGGACCTTTTACTTATACATTAATTTATAAAAATATTCAAAACATAAAATAAATGTCTTTTATTTAACAAAATAAAAGTACAATATATTATTTAATGTATATATAATATTAATATAATACTTATATTACAACATGTAGCTAAAACAAATGCATGTATAAATAAAATCATTACAATATTCATTTTGTATAGTATAACAATATTTAAATAATTAACATGACATTATACATATAAATAGGTGCAGTAGTATACAGTTAACCACATTGTACTGATTACTGTGATGAGTGAATAAAAAAAAAATTAAAGACAGATAAGAGTTTTCAATTTATTAAATAATTAACTAGCAGTACCTGTTATTCATTTATCATATTTCTTAATTTTAATGTATTTCTACGTCCTAACTACCTAATATTTATTGTTGTACAATTTTTATAACATATTATCAAACAACGGTTTTGGCGTATAGCGGTGCAACACTGATAATTTAATAAAAATAGGTAAGTAAACATTGAAAATATAATATTATGCGATTATGAGTGTTATTATAGTGTTATATAATAATATATTTATACTTTGAGATCATAAACCCCAAACAACCAAATATAAGATTTCTAGGGTAGATATGGCCAACTCCACCTTGCTACTATTAATGGGGATAATTTTTATTATTTTAACACATAATTTAAATTTCATTTTTTATAGATCAATACATTAGCCTCCTTTAAGTATCTATAGATATTATAAAAATAAATTTAAAAGTTGTAGCAAGGAGAGTTGTGCGCCACAATTTGTGAGGTAACTGGTAAGTACGATAAAGTATAAACAGCTTTCAATATTTTAATTTTCATTTTGTGCGATTAATGCTTATAAATAAAAACAATTACCTATTGTTCAGTGTTAAATATATTTTATTTTTAATGTTTTCGTAAAAACTATTCTTCTTCAGTGGTCTTGAACTTTAAATAATTTAATTAATTTTATAATGTATAAATGTACATGTCACTATAATAAAGTATTAATATATGTACTTAGAGTAGTGACATGAGTTATATTTAGATAATTTAAAGCTCATTTAAGTAATTTGAGCATAATCTATAAATTCATTGAACGAAATGTATACATAATATAAAGTTAACATTTATAATTTCCATCAAGAACACTAAACAAACAATTAACCTAAAATCGGTTTCATAACTAATATGATAATGTGTACGAAAATGTCTTTATCCGTTGTGTATAAACATTAATCACCATTCCTGAAAAATCCTCACATAGTGTTTTTGATTAATTAGAGGGGAATCAAATTTTAAAAATAAAAATATATTTTCAGAAATAACTTCATAGGTATATCATTGATTATAAACATTATACTAATATAATACTATTTTATAATCAAGCACAATGGTTTAACAGAATACAGATGAACACAATTTGTGTAGTTTCTTTTATAAACAATTTTAATATACTAAAAGCAAAATATGTCAAAAGTACATAAATGATTACATTGTCTCATACACAAAATACAATAATAAAAACAAATTTATATGTTTTGATAACATTAATAATAGTTGTTACGCTATAAACAAGACTATATTTTACACGCACATAAGATATAGTATTTCTTACTCGACAATTTCATCTCTAAACAGTAATATTTTAATTTAATTTTAATTTCCTCTGCACCCATTACATTGGAACCTTTGTTTTTGAATATTACATACAATATACTAATAATAATCATTTTGGTATAATATAATGTTATACTACTCATACTATTGCTGTATGTATTAAATGTGTATATTTTAGGATCGTCTTTGACTGACTCGCTTGTAGACTTATAGATGTAGATTACCTAGTTTTATAAATATTAACTAAGTATAATAATAATGACTTTAATTATATAATAAATAGAATTAACGCCAATAAATAATAATAATAATAATAATAATAATATTGGTTGAATTGTCTAACAGACAGCTTAAAAATTATGAACTAAAAAAACAAATGCTTAACTAATAAATTTTAAATATAAGTATATAAAAAAGAAAATTAATAGGAAGGCAAACAAGAAAAGGGATGTGATGAGAGAATAGGCTTATGAAAAAAAAAAAATTGTTGGAATACAATAAATATATCACGTAATAAATAAATGTGGCTTATGCTCTTCAGTAACTTATGTGCGCAGATTGTTCAATAGTAAATGGAGCAAATTTTCGGGTAGTAGGCGACTATGTCAACATAACTAGAATTGCGATACGTTGAGATCTTCAACCTGAAAAAATAAATAAACGGCATGTAAAAATATTATATCACGTGTGGCAAAAGAAATAACGTTTGGCTGGTCGGTTGTCTGAAGTATATAGAAAAACGATTTTATCAAATGTTTGACGTGCAACGGACGTCATTGAATAGTACCTATTAATAGATTTGCATTCAAGACATTTAAAATTGTTTTGTTACTTCTTTATATTACCGGATCATTGAAAGGTTATCAAAATGTCGTATGATAAAAGAAATCATTTTTATAATGATATTTTATCAGTGTGATAAACTATTAATAAATAACATAATATATTTTTTATTATTAGTATCATATTATGATACCTAATTGATTTACTTTTTTTTTATAAAAAGTTCCAATATTATTAGAATATTACTAAGTATAGTTTAATTTTGAAAAGGTTTATTGTAAAGGGTAATTGTATGGTGTGTCATATTCTTCGAGTATTAGGTGTACATTTTTTTTCGTGTTTATGTATAATATTTTCGGAGAAATGTCCTAGTTAAGCACTGTGAGAATGCGAGACAACTAAACAGTAAGGCAGATATTGATTGAAAATACTTTACTACGAAGAAGATATTTATTTTAAGCTCTATGCAGTAGTTATATAGTTATTTATAATTTTTTCATTTTTATTGCATTTGATATTACGTCAACTTGTATAGATACGTATTGATATTGAATAATACAGCAAATTATGTAGAAATTTATTAACAGTTCCACTAATCAAATTGAATGACATGTGTGTAATCTTACAAGTTAGATACCTGGTTAAATTTTTACAAAAATATTTTTTTGTGCAATAAAATACTTTCAATTTTGTAAAAAACATGTTTTAATAATAAACAGATTATAATAATAATTATTAATCAATAATAAAAATAGCTTTAAACGCAGGATACACATTTCATTGAAATAACTGTAATTAGATTTCGTGTTATGTATAAACCGAAATTGTTTGAATTGTTTCTAATAAATATGTGTTTTTTGATTGTGTTTCAGAATTTTTTTTAAATGTTCTACTACACCGTCAAATACGTGGGCAAGAAGTACCTGTACGTTCAATAAATTAAAACTCACCATATAATATATTGGCAATAAATATCACTCGTAACGATCATCAGTATCTTCGTAAAACACAGCCTCGTTAGGACTATAATACGTAGTCATCACATAAACAGCAGCCTCGTATGTTGCCATCATAATGGCCGTGTTAGGTATTTGTCTGACCAACTGCGTGGTCAGGCCGCGGTATAGTCCCCTTGGGCCCTCCTCGCCGTAAACCGTTAACAGAGTCTGGAAGAAGCTTCGATATTTGGTACCTTCCTCCCGGAGCCTGGTCCTAGCGACCTCTGTTATAAACACACAAAAAACCATTAATTATTAAATATTTATAGATAAACATGAAACTTATAACTTGTAAGTTATAAAAAACAAAATTTAATTTATAATATGGAAAAAACACGCAGTAAGTACATATTATGTGCATTTTATAATAAATTATCTAAAATAATTGAAATCATGCTTCCTGTTTTTAATAAGAGGAAATAAATACATTTTCTTATTTTCGTTGCATTTTGGGAAAGTTTACATTAAATTATTTATACTGATTAGGTATACGGTACAGCTATAGATAATGCATTACCGTGAGGATAGGCGATGGACGAAGCAACAGTCTTAGAAATGGCACCAGCCATCATGAATTCAAGGAAATCTTTGGAGGTTTTGGTATTATCTTCAGGCTCATTAAGTCCAACACGGGCTGCTATCAGTCTCGCTTTGATTGCTTCGTAGATGACAAAGTGCACAACAGTTTCAGATATTCCAAAGTACGATGCTGTAATACCTTTATAGAAACCTTTTATGCCCTGTACACAATAGCAATTTATTTTTATTAATATAAATAATATTTTTTTTATTAACATTCTAGATGGATTACAGTCTATGAATATTTACCCCAGTCCTATATATTCGCCTGATACATTGACCAGCGGTGAGTCTTTTTCCATTTTTGTTCAAGTCCAACTGTAGTCTAGTTTTGACCAGCCAAATAGGATTCGTTGCTGAACATGAAGCAAAACCTAAAAATTAGAATCATATGTAAACCCGGAATTATATTTATAGTTAATTAATTATTATAATACATCATTAATAAACGATGTAAATAGGTACTTCGTACTTAAATATAATCCTATGACATATAAAAGACCACAATGGTTGATGTCTCTCAATCTGTCTAAAACTATAAACTGAAATAATATAGATTATAGAACAATTACTACGAAATATAAGGATCTCATCGTTGATGAAATAACATACTCTAATGTATAAAATAACCTTAATAACCTCGAATGTCTACGCAAAAACGGGATTTTGCATAGAAGCCAAGGTAATGCAATTTATCAATAAGACTTATTTATCTATGGTCATGAGCCAGACAAACGTAAAATAAAACAATATTTACACTTTATAAATATAGAAGTATATTTTTACCATTATACGTAGATATTAATATATATATATATCATAATATTATGATTAACCGATTACGTAGCTATTTTCACTAAAAGTTGAATTACACGCAACAATGATTCTACACCAAACACGACGAAACACAATAACAATAACAAAATAATCAACCATTGATTTTTCAAATGTAATAAGAAATAACTATTATCACTACCTAGTACACTTTCCATAGTCATAATTAAAGTTAAATGTATAGTATTCAAAATCAATATCTCATTGCAATATTGTATCGATTTTTGACTGTATTTTTTGTATTTTTAATTTTAGTTGTAAAACAACGTGGCTACATGTTTTATTATGTTCATAACATACGGACCAAAGGGGGTCTTTTGTTTCAAATATGAACTATTGGATTTTGCAAAAAAATAAAAAAAAATTACACATACAACAACATTGCGTTTTGGCGGGACGTGAAATCAATTGGAACCAGTTAAACGCACTAACGTGAGTAACATGATCAACAATTAAAACTAATGTAATTTGTTTTTAATGAGTTTTACTAGGACCACGAAAACACATAAACAAGACTAAAACCATATTTAATTCAAACAAATTTAATCTTATATTATGTGAAAATAAAAACAACAAAATGTTATCATCAGGTACAATATGCATATTATCATTGGTATTGCATTTAGGTATAAACATAAAAAAATGCACGACACGATGTAGTATAAATCACGGCTTTATAGTTTGAAAAATATTTTTAAAGCTACAAAATTATTATTATGGTAGCCTGAAAATACCAATAAATATTTTAACGACATTAATTCAAGAATTATTACAATATATATAAAAAAATTAATGGCAATACATTATTGTAAATAATGATTATAATTTATAATAATTAATAATTAAGTATTCAAACATTAATGGGTGTAAAATAAATATTCTTTACAACTCATGGAAAAATAAAAATACAAATTGTTTTCCATTTGCAAAATGTAAAATTAATATTTAACTAAAATAGATAACTATTAATTTGTTAATTAATAATTATTTAAAATAATATAATTGAAATCAAAACAAGTTTTAATACCTAGTTTAGATAATAATTCAGTGCAGTAAATAATACTTCTTCAAATTATGCAATTGATTGTCATTGAAGAATTCTGTACCAACTATATATTTTATCATAATATAATGTAGAGTATTGAGTATATGTATAGTATAGTATTATAGTATATGTATAGTATTGAGTACTGCGCAATAATATGGTATCATATTACATTATTACATAGTCATGTTTTGGTTTAATTTGTTTACTTGTAATTTATTTTTATAAAAAAAACATCCAACCTGTTACATTTTTTAATATCTTGACCATTTAAAGAAAGATTTTATTTTTTTGCAATTACATTCAAAATTTAGATGAATGCCAATTAAAATACCATTTATTATTATCCAAAGAGCAATAAATCAATAAACAATTAAATGCTATTTTAATTTAAAATATCTGACAATACATGTAAATACATAATATGTAAAGAAAATTGCAATCTTTATTCTTAAATGCATTATAGATGTATAATAATTCTTGAAAATCGGTAAGTACCTAGTACGCTACTGTCGTCTACACTGATACAGACTGAACACAAAAGTAAGTCCAATTGAACTCTCAAAATGTCCGATTTAACATTAAATGATTCCTCGGAAGAGGAATAAAAACGTTTCCAAAATGTTTTTTTAGTTTTAAATAAAATCTATGCCAGTTGTCACTTGTCTTAACAACTTATGTCATACGCATACGGTATAAGTGTATAACAACCATTCACTTGTATCTGATTTGACAAAACTCATAGTTTTTTATTATAAAAATGAGCAGTTATACCAACACAATATGCACGGCGACAATTATAGAACGTGACTATAATTAATAATACATTGTTAGTCGTCGAATTTGTTCATATTTTGATAATATTCATCAGTCATCTTTTACTATTAACGATATTAAAATTAGGTTTTCCACAGATTGGCTATAACAGCACAACTGCAGTAATATTATTCTTAAATTATTTTAAACATTTAAAAGAAAATGTTAGTACTTTACACATAATGCAATAATGCCTATTAACTAGTGTCGTTTTAGCCTTTACACAATTTAATTTGTAACTTGTAAGTACTTAGTATAATAATAAACCATTATAACTTATAAGAATCTATCAGTACTGTTCATACTTGAAATGTATGTACCTATTCATGAAATAAGAGGAAAATATCCCAAATGTCCAATGTTTTAGCGTTGCTGTATTGCAAAATTACGTTTTACAGACATTTATAGTTGTACTTAAGCCAGAAGGTTACATAACGATTGAAAAAACGATCACAATATTAATATTGATAAATAACGTTTGAATATTTAATAACGTTTTGAATTTTATAAACACACAACAGTTGTTCCAAGCCTGTTTGCTCCACAGGATTTTAATATTCCTTGAAACATGTAAATTGGGTACACGTGTTATAATATACTACTAAAACGGGTTTTAACTGTTTTTAAAATCTTTTTTTTTTTTTCAAATACATATTTGTTACAAACCTACTCGGCACAGGGTATCCATATTATCGTAAACGTAATGACTTTGGCAGTCAGTCATTTACGGACATAAAATGCAAACGGTGACTACTGACGGCACAAGCGAACGATTTTTAATATCCAATGAGTTTGAGCAGCGTGAAACAAAACAATCGTAAATAATTTGCTCAATAATATTATCCTCTCTACGCCGCGGGAGTTATACCAAAAACACGATAGACACGTGTAGTTGACGAGTCATGTTCCGAGGAACAACGTGAATAATTCTGTAAATAATAATAAATAATTAATTTTGTTACAATATGTTTACTGAGCGCGCTCGACCCACCCCGCGCGCCCACATCACGGCATGTCGGTATTCATTGCGGGCTGCGGCCGTCGTGGTAGGAAAAAAATTTCATACCGAAACACAGGCCGCACAGCCGTGATACTCAACTCGCACGCGGCCTACGTGATTAAAGTAACGTGTACGTTTTTATTTACGCGGAAAAAATGTATTATAAAAATACGATACTCTCACCGGTCGCCGGTCGGCGGCGCGGGTTCGAGGACGATGCGAAATAGAAGCGGTGATGCGGTGGCGTGGGGGGATACGATCGCCGCCACCGCTAGAACAACCATACGATAAACGATGCGCGCGCACGCACCGTAATGCACACACGACAATAACAACAACAACAACACACGGACGACGGCAGACGAAGGAAACGAGGCCAAACGCCACCGCCGCGTTTGAAAAATAAACAAAACACTGAACATATGATTTTTTTCATATCGTTCGCGCCGCCGCCATCGATCGTTCGTGTACGGTATAAACGGATGACGCGATGGGACCTGCGACAATTTATAAAGCCGATCGACTACCCCAACGGCGGCTGTTTTGTTTACAAATAGTCGAATCCCGTTCGCCGATATTATAACAATAATATTATGAAATCACGATTCAAGACAATACTATAACCGTCAATAAAATAAACAAAAACACCTCCGTGGTCAGAAATCTACGGGGATTCAATGGGGACCAAAGAATTCACAAAGCAGTAATACAAATCTACCGAAATAGATTGAAAATCGTTTTACCTACGCTGCGAGCGAACGAGGTCCGTAAAATAAAAAGCAAACCGACTGGATTAACTTGTTTCACCGACGAATCTAAACGCGTAATTCTCTACACGGTGTTTTTGTCCATTCGGTTGTTGACAAAATGTATGATAGTTCAACGTTCATAACAATTTATAATATGATATCAAATATTGAAATATGTAAACATGTAATATTATGTATCAACATTTGTTCTAAAAGGTCTACAATGAAAACAAACAATGAAACGCATTGTTTCTATAAATATAATTTACAACGCAAATTAAATTAAATTTATAAAAGAAAACTATATTAATTATTAAATAAAAACAGGAAAGTAAAAAATTATACTCTTTAAATTAATGTTTGTAATAATGTACTTCATACATTTCATTTTTTATCAGTAATAAGTAATAACTAATAAGCTATAAATTCTCGTTATTTTTTTGATTAAACGAATTTATATATAATTGTTTATAGGTTATATTTTATGCCTTATGGCGATATAGCACAATTAAATAATTACAAATTAAAAACTCTTGATTTTAAAAGATAATAATAATATGATTTATATAGGTTGGAAACACAGTAAATAGCGAATATTGAATAATGTATACGTACTAATAATATTTTGTTAAAATAATTCTACAAAGTATAATATAATTCAGTGTTCGGTAAAATACTGATGAAAAGTAATTAAATGACGTTACTCCTTACATTAAAATATATTTTAATTATAATGGTGTTACCCAACATTATTTTTATCATGTTACTTTAAAAACTAATTTAACTACTTTAAAAAATAATTACAAAATTCATCCATACCGAATAATGGGTAGTAGGAGCATTGTTAATGACTTAATGTTATACATGAACAAAATGTAAAAGTATTAATTCCTGGAATCTTTAATAAATGTTATTGATTTTTAATTTTTCTGAAATATCCTAGCTTTTAGTTTTTTTCATACATTCTACATTCATAACTTATTTTAATAACGTTATTAATAAAATAATATAATGAAATTACTACAGCGGTACTGCAAAAGTAATTTCGCTTCAGTAATTTGTAATTTGTGTTACTTTACTACCCAACACTGAACTATATATAATATGTAATGTAAAACTAGGTCTACTATTATTAGTTGTTTAAAAATTAGAACAAAAAAATGTTTGCCAATTTTCGCATTGGGAATACATATTATAGAGAAATTAAAGATTTTATTCCATTTCCAGATAGGAACAAAATATTCATAGTATAGGACGTATAGATATATAAGACAAATAGTGAGTGAATAGATGTTGTATGATATACTAAATAACAATAAAAACTGAGTAATTTAAATTTACTTCTGTGTAAAAACGTATTCCTATACAACTACTCAAAAGTCATATACTTATAAACTATAGTTAAAATCGTATTTTTTTAAATCCTAAATTTACATTATCAATATATTTTTTCAGAACACGTTTTAAATACATCACAAACAAAAAAGATTGTTACCTGCAAAAGACGCCGATAGTACATGTACTATCGGTGTGTCCGGGTTAAGTACGGTGTTGAAAAACTTTTTGGATTGTGCGTAGGCCCCGAAATATATGGCTCTGGACGGAGCGACGCCCACGATGTTGGGCACCAGTCCTTTGAACAGAGCCTTGGGGCCTTCGGTTTTTACTATGTGCCTAAAAAAGACAGAAAAATGCCAACTGGGTAAATAAAGAAGGAAAATACGAATGTATTTTAATGACGAGTAAATAATTGTTTGTTTACCACTGGGCACTATGTAAGTACCTAACTCCGAAACTTGTAAACAGGTCAATAACAAATATAAGAAAATTTTATTTTTGCTATGTACATAGTACGTAGTAGGTACATGCTATACTTGGGAATAACACCAACAACTAAACACTTAGAAATATTTACGTTACCCACGTTATATGCGCATTCAATTTATTCATTAATTCAATACTATAGTCTATAGTTCTCAAAAGATATTTTAATATTATTGACTATTGTATATTATATTATAATATACATATATTAATAATTTGAGGTATACAATATTAAGTTTAATTATTGTAGTGTTCATATTATTATAATTCACGTTTCTGAACTGAAAGATAGGTTTGGATCGACAACCTAGCACTCTACAGTATCAATGTAAAATGGAAGGTACAATATTATAAACTACCTAATAATATTTTGTGTAACTAATTTATTATGCAAACGTGATACGAGTTGGGATTAAATATTTATAACAAACGTGAACTTAATAAAAAATATTTTTTTTTTCAAACATATTAATCAGCAAACTATAATATTATCGAAATGATAATAATTTGAATCTAAATGTAAAATAGATAATCATTATTTTTTATATATTTAATATTATGTTTATTATATTATGCAAATGTATATGTTCTAATCGAGTTAATTTTAATAATATATTTAACACAATATAAAGATAAGAACATACAGTATAATTTTAATTTAATTAAATGTATTAATGTGGGTATAGATAATCTTAACTGTTCTGAAGTTTATTTATTTTGATTATTATTTATTAGTATAAAATTAATTATATGAGTACATTCATATTTTTTTACTGACATGTAATACGTAACTGAAAATATATTTAAAAACATTATTTATACATTTTAAAACGATCTTAATAATTTATACTATTCAAATTTTCAAATAATGATTGAATACATGTAATTATATAATAATTTTGTTTTGTGAATTTAAGTAGAAACATTTACACAATATATAATATAATATATTGTTAACATTGCTAAAAAATAAAAAAACTTGTATAAATATATGTATTAACAGTATTGCATAGTTCAACACAATTACATTTAATTATTACTAATCTTCTATAATTATGTTAATCAAATGTTAGACGATTTAATAATTAATAGTACTTGTAACTAGTGGCTTAGGTTTTTTTTTTAATTCCACTATTCTGTCATCACAAACGTAATTCATACACTCATACGCTAATATATTATGTATAATAAGTAATATATAATAATACATAATCATAATTAGTTACCTAAATTAAATAAATTATCTCTTTTACCTTAAGAATAAAAATTTAAATAGAGGCGGAAAATATACTTAAAAATGGGAATTGGACTTTAACTACACGAATTAGATGTATCCTACGAGAAATAATACATAGAAAATAGAAAAATTAAAACCAAAAAATCATAAGACCATAGGGCCTAGACGATAAAACTATTAATTTGTAGTGACCTATACAGCTGACGCACACCATATCGATCAAGCAATTATATTTACGGTTTTACAAGTTCTGAATAAAAAATAGAACAGACACGGAGATGTCAATAACCTTCCAAAATCATAATAATTAACTACCGGTAAACCGGCTGAATATTATATAAGTCCTTGTACGACAGGGGTCAGGGAAGAAGCGACAAGTGGGGCTTTCTCCACGGCGATTTTGGCTTACGTGCTATTCGTTGCGTACCAACTCTTGTTTTTGTTTACACTGTTGTTTTTTGTGCAGAAACCAAAATCCTATTTACAAGTACAAAAATAGGCAGACAGTCAAAGATAAAAGAAAAATATATATCTACCTACCCAATAAAGGTCACGATGGATATACGAAGGACAACCGGTTGTTACTCGCGTTGGTATACATGTATAATAATATAGACAGTTGTAGACACAGGATAGCGTCGTCGTACTAGTGTACTACGCAGCAAACACATGCTGTACAGTGTACGATATTATTTATTGTTCCCTCACGTAGTCACGTCTGCCGCCTGAGCAGACTGAGAAGTGAGAGACCCGACGGGCTATTTGTTATGTGGCGATTGGGAAGAGTTAAACCACTGGAAGTATAATATCTATCAATATATTCTGAACTTCTTTACCGTGGTTATTAACTGTGTTTCTGTTTAAATTCAACGTTTGGCATGAAAAAAAGTTTATACTTATTTCATAAGATAGACGTTTTTATTCGGTTCAACCCACTTATTATTTTATAATTATTGTGCAATTATTCAACTAAAAACGAAAATAATATTATATAAATATAACATTGTTATTTTTTCAAAAATGTACGTAATTTAAAAGCAAGAATATTTAATGTACAGTAGGACTGTATATTTAACACTATTCTAAGATAAACATCCAACTAATAGAGACTTATTCGCCAAAAATGATAAAAAAAAAAAAACCAGTTCTTGGAAATCATTTTAATATGTCATTAGATTTTATTAGAAATATATATAATTGTAATTGATGTATAGACATTGTATAGTTAAGACTCAAGGCTAATAATTAAAACATTATTAGGTACTTACAAGTTTTTTTAAATATTTTATGTATTGGTCATCGATGTATCATAATTTATATTATAATATTATTAGTTATAAAATAACCTCTTCTTCAAATATAATTATTGTATTTATGTACTTACCTATTTTACCTATTAATCAATGAAAGTAAAATCATGTTTGGTATGTAGAATCATGAAAAATTATAAGAAATACTGATTTTAGACTATAATCTTTTATATAATTTTCATGATTATTAAACTATTATTTTTTTATTTAGGTACATCATACTCATACATATACATATCTATAGAAGAATACTACTTATAAATGTATTATAAGGATTATATAGTGATAAGTAGTTTTTTTTATCATTGACTAAACCAATAATAGTATAATATATTTCAATATAAACATTGACTCTCTAAATTATTTATCATTAAGTATGATAAAAAATAAAAAATCTATAATAAAGTACTAAACACTTAGATAATATAGGTATTGTAACTGAATAATATGTGTTATCTAATATTGGTGATTTATGTACTAGGTATTTGTAAATATTTAAGTATTTTCAACCAAGAATGTAAATTGTTTTTTTTTAGATTTGATAAGTTTGGCACTAATAATATAAAATCTATTGGCTCACAGAAGGTAATGCCATTAGTTGGACTTAGTCCATAGTCAAACACTAAGCAATATTGGAGATTTTTTTTTCAAAATTTGAATGAAGGATGACAAGCTTTAAAGTATACTCTGTGCAGGTGGTAACTGGCAATAGTTTGTACTTCTGTATGAATCTTATCTTGGAAATGTCACTAACAACATACTTGTTAAAATATCATCTAATATTATAATATGGTTGTTTAATTTAAAACACATGAGGTTATCATATTTTTTGGTAATGTTAATGTTATGACTTATGGACGATAATAATCATAATTGAACATCAGACCGAGCATAACTGATGTAACAAATTATTTTGTTCCTTAACTTATTATTTAAAAACTGAATTTTAATATGTTAATTATGGCTTATATAGTTATATGGGTAATATTAATATTGTGTTCATTAGTTATTGTTTATCAGCTTTTATACAACTTAAAAAAATATATTCAGATTGTAAATTTAACTATATACTTACATAGCTACCTACTTATCAGTTATATATTTTATTTCATTTTAGGTACATATCATTTCTAAATTGAATAGTAAACAAACTGAGTATGACAATAATTGTAAATCGACAAAATTATTCTTTGTTCAATGCTAATAAAAAGTTCAACTCAGGAAAAACAAGTTTCAATAACATATGTTAGGCCTAGCCACATAAGTATGAAATTGCATCCATACTAATACTGTTAATTCCAGTTAATGTTTCTAATTTTGTAAACACAATAAAATTATAGTAAACAAATTTTCTATTTAGAACTATACTTTAAACCATCAGCTTGATTATTCAAATATTATCCATACTGGCAATACTCAATGGTATAGACTATAAGTGATTTAGAATTACAACTTCCATCAAATAAACACGGGAATTTGTATAGGCTTAAGAACTGAAGTTCTTAGTTGACCTAATTTAAAATTATTTTAGCCTTCAGTGCATTAGACCTAAAAAAAATTTATTGCATTTTGATTGTAAACAAAAAAATTTAAGGTCATTGTACTCCAATTTGTTCAGATTGTACATGCAATCAGTTTTTTCAGTGACATTTTTCTTTTGCAAAATTATAAAAATGATGTGGAGCCAACTAAGTACCTATAACGTAACTATAGATAGAATACTGTATTTAAGCATTTCTAATGTATTAATTTCAATAAGTATACTGAATAGTGAATAGGTACCTACCTTAATCGGGATTAGTTAGATTAGGGATAAGTACATTATATACATCAATAATCCCCATGCCAAAATTTTTAAAAACTTATAATAAATGCCATTTATCATCATAAAATGAGACATATAAATTTCAAAGACTTTGTTTATCAAAGAGTTTGTATCATTTGATTTTATAAGGAAAAAAAATAGTGACTTGGTACCTACCCAGTTTCTAAAT
The DNA here is from genome assembly GCF_005508785.2 of Acyrthosiphon pisum. Taxonomy (NCBI): domain Eukaryota; kingdom Metazoa; phylum Arthropoda; class Insecta; order Hemiptera; family Aphididae; genus Acyrthosiphon; species Acyrthosiphon pisum. The sequence goes on along the minus strand of NC_042496.1, from coordinate 11,119,208 downwards.
TAAATTTATACAGGAGAAATTTAATGCTCATTAATTGGATGATCGATTAAACTGGTAGTTACGATTAGGTAGTTTAAAAATGATTGTTTACAACAGAGAAAAAAATATATTCAGCATTCTTACCTGAGACACTGTAAGAGTCCCATTGATTTGGTATTCTGGCTGCCTACACCACATTGAGAAAATGTTAGTATTTGTGTGCTGGAGTGACGGCCACCAGCGCCGCTCAAGGTGTTATATCGTCGTCGCTGCAGCGACGAGATTGTCTTACATGTCATGCGACTACCGCCACTGTCTTCAGATGCAATTCTAGGTACATATTCATAGCGAGTAGCACCAAAGCTAGAAGATGACTGCAACCGAGTCTTGACCACTTCCAATGGACATGTAACCACAGCACCGGTCGTACCAGCCAACCTGGAATAAATATTGAAATAGTAAAAACCCCATCATGATTATCGCAAAAACGGTGACAACTTGTTGCAGGTGGTCTGAAATATTTACCCTCCAGATACGAGATGGATGACCGTGTCACGAGAGTACTGCGACTGCGACATACTGACTTCCCTTTACGTCGACATGGAATCTAAACGCATCGGTCACTGAAGTTAAAGCAGATCAAAGATAAGTTAAATTGGATTTAAAATTCACCGGGTCGTACGATATAATATGATGTTGACACAGACACTGATTTAAACGAAAATAATTCAATGGACGCCGACAATAATTCGAAGAACAAACGACACGGTTTCAACGAGTAACTAACACGAGATCGTTGAACGGTCAGCAGGCGACTGAAAACGGAGAGACGATTTACTGAGCGGGCGTACGGCATGTCAGCGTTAGTGCATTCGTTTTTAATGTACATACATACTACATTATGAAATAATGTGCTCGTCCCGGCGGCGGCGCTATGGTTGCCCTATCAAGTGTCCGTAGTTCAAGACGTTGTCAGCTGTTACGCACAACCAGTGTGACCACGGAAAAATTTACAAATCTTTCTCCTCAGTTTCCCGTTTTGTATCTGTTTATTTCCTCTCCGAAAATCTTAACAAATGACATTCAACCACGGACTAATATAAAATATAATATTATATAAGACTCAGGGTAATATTAAACTAAATTTAGTATATTACATGAATTAGTAAACTTTATCTTAGTTCATCGTATATTAGTACATTAGTATATTATCCGTGTATAAGACGTATATTATCTTAGTCCGGACATTCAAGCAGACAGATTTTTGTCAATTGTTTATTTGTTTCCGAAAAATTATAGTACTTACTAGGTATCTACATTTTAGCACTTAAGATTTAACAGGACAGTCGACAGAATGTTACAGTGTGAAATTATTTTATTCCAAATTTAATTATTATCAGGTAAACGTTCTTATCATGGCTAAATCACGCTTAAAGATATACAGGTTTCTCAACGACCCTATGTACATACCACGGATCTTAGTCCGTGGTACATACACAACAAAAGTGGTGTGCTTAAACGTTGATTTTTAACAGCAGCTGATCAACTATGTGAGAATAACTACTAGCGCTCCAATACATTATATTGTATATCTATATTGATATATTTTGTAGTACCAAGAGAAATCACTATAATGCAAAAGCGATAACTGTTATTCTTGCTATGACAAGATCGTTAATTTTAAGCGCACCAAAAAATAAGTTTCGTTGAGTAACCTGTAATCTTTAATCGTGAGATATACCCTGGTCCACGAGAGATTCTGATCATGCCACGCACCGACCAAAACTGGTTCCCCTACGCCACGACCTGCCATAGAGGAACAAGTTTCGATAGCAGGGTGACGTAGGGGGATGCGCAGAACTGGCATGTTCTCTCGTGGGACAGAGTATAGTATTTAAGCCGTGGATTAAATCGTATATAATTATATTATATAGGTATATCTTAGGCCGTGTCATGGCCCATGGCCTATCCATTCTTTAATATCTATGGTTAAAACAAAATTTGTTTAACAAATAGGACAGTATAATCTAAATTCTAAGGTTAAAACATGAAGACTAATAATAATAGAATATAATGATTGAGGCAAATGGCAATATTCGATCGGCCTTGCCCGATGGTTGCTGCTGCACAAAAGTACAATACAAGACGAGAAAAAAGCGCATGAATAAAATATGGCCACTGGCTGCGCTGGAGTTGCATCAGTAGTTCATTATACACATATAACATTGGGACTTATGAAGTTTAATTGATTATTGCAATAAATATGCAGTATTTTTGAAAGTGAACTATTATACATTTTGTAGGTTTTTGAGTTTCGCATTCATACATAATGCATGCGTATACTTTAATGATTATTATTATTTAGCTTAAAATGTTTAATATAATTGATGGTAATAATAAAACATATTAATATGTAATTATGTATTATAATAACAAGATTATATGTTTATGAACTAACTATATAACTATATGCATAGATTAGTTAAATAATATAAATAGGTAATTAATTAATAATTATACTCAAATTATTGTAAATAATTCTATGAATGCGTAATTTTGAAACCTACAATATTTATAATATGTCATATTTAAAAATATTGCAAATTTATTGCAAAAATTCGATTAAAACATCATAAATCAGTATGTTGACAAGTTGAAATAGTTAAGGAATAAATTATTATAAGTAGGTACTCAGTTACATCTAATTTAGTGGAGTTAAAAATGTTAGTCATCAATCAAACTGCTTCTTATAATATAAAAAGTCAAATATGGATGATTTATGTACATCTATCAAAATAATTTCTTATAAATCTTAAAAATAAATAATTTACAATAGTATGATTATTACTCGTATTGTATTATTAAAATGTATAGATTAATTTTATTTAAACTTTTATTTATAAATGAATATATTATGAACAGATATTATGCTGTTATTTTGTGCAATACGTTTTGCGCCCGAAACGCGTTGAAATGCAACTAAACATACATAGTGTCTAATTTATTACAAATCGTAAGAAAGTAAGATTTATAACTTGTATATAGATTATACTATTATAAGTATATTATACACTATAATTTATTATAATACTATAAAAAACATTATACACAAGTATTATCTCGAGTTTTATTCTATCACAAATTATTTTTTTTTTGTTTGCAGGTGCATATATTAATGTAAATATTGACATTAATAGAAGTCCTTATAGTGTATAGAATTTATGTAATTATTGTGATCGTCGTGTCAAAATATACATGAGTTGATACCAATATTATTCTAATTCCAGTAGGTATGTCACATATTAATATATTATTATGTACTTATAGGTCACTACATCGTAGTTCCTTACTTGACCTATCTTTGAAATTATACATGATTTTGAAATTAAAAACTTGCGTTTTGACATATTTTTCTTAATTTAAAACTTTTCTGGTACAATGTCTTTTATCCACAATTTTGTAGATATTTTTATACCAAAATAATTTATCCATACCTAGATTCCGTATTTTGGTATATTGCATACAACACTTTGGCTGGTACCCTTAAGCCACAATATATTAATAAGATTTCGTATAAATGTAGCGATTAAAGCCAGGGACGGATCCAGACATATTTTTTTATAAATATAAATATTATATATTAAATAAAAAATAAACAAAATCTAAACTTCTTTTCATATTGTCGCTTTATATATTAAATAATCAATAATTTATTTATCACATTACCTATACCTACTATTATGACAAAATTGATAGTAAAGTTATATTAATATAATTGTATTTGTGTTGTAAAAAAATTGTTGGGGCCCCCCAGATCTTTGCTCTGGATCCGTGTCTGATTAAAGGAATATTTTATAATAGTGATCGTTGCAACTGAAGGTACCGTTTAACCGAACGCGGCAAACAGCGTTGTTATAATTGTTGGTCATTCGCACTCATTTGTGTAATACCACTAATACCCAACGGGCGAATAGGTGATCTATCTATCGATTTTGATTTTAAATGCAAACTGCAGTTGGTCATTTTTCTAATTTTTCTAATTTTATAAATATTTCATTGATATATATTTTATTTTATAAATATTTCACTGACATATTTTTTTTTATAGTAGCGGAGTCGATAAAGTGCACTTTTATTCTTAAAGTCTTATATTATTATCTCGATAGTAATGTTATCAATTACCTAATTAATATAAGTTTAATATATTTACACTAGTGACTGGTCAATAACGATCAACAGTGAATCTAGGTTCTGAGGAAGTGATAAATATATATTAGTTTTACAATGATAAGTGTTCTTTATTTTCCTTTATATATCAATGCCTTTTGGAGCAAAAAATTGCTTCAATATTCAAATCTTCAACTTTGAGGGTAGTTTCTGGTTAAAAATTATATCTAGGTATCAGTTTGGGTAGGTATAGTTATAAAATTATAAAATTCTCGTACTTTTCCTTATGATCAGGAAAACTAAAAACAGTATCTGCAAGTAAAATCCTCAAAATTGAATACAAGGTTTTTCGTAAGTTGTCTTACAGATTACAGTAACCTACAGTGGCGGTGTAAGGGGGAGGAATACTGGGCATGTTCCCAGGGCCCCGCTGGGGTGCCGCATAGTGAGGGGCCCTGCCTTTAATGTTAGAAGCTTAAGTTAGGACTCCAAAAACTTTATTTGCTCGGAGACCCCAGGAAATTTTCCACAGTTATTGATAACCTAAAAGTAATAAAAAATATATTCTCCTAAATAAATTTCTGCTCAAAAAATTGTAGTCAGACTCTCTTTTTCTGTCTCTCTCTCTCTCTCTCTCACACACACACAAATATGATAAATCCATATGCTGTATATTGTAGGGGTTCAGTGAACACTGCAGTACACTACCTATAGTAATATTGAGTAGGTGTACTAATATGAATGTGTTAAATTTTTTTAAATTATATTGTTAGTCTAAAAAATAGTCTATAAATTTTTTTCAAGTTGCCTGGAATTTAAAATCTTAATAAATGCTTTAGTAGCTAAAATGAATGATCATTGCTATAGAAGTAAAATGCTGACATATCTTCAAGTTTATCAGAGCGAGATGAATAGTATATATTTTCTGTATTAACGACGTTGTCTATTTGTGGGTATGAGTCAAGGAAGTTTTATTGTGTTATATTTTATATATTATTATATATTTACTTTCCTTGAGTTACATTCGACAATAAAACAAACGAGAAAGTACATTTTATATATTTATTTCAATTACCGTGTATTGTACACTACTATTGTTAAATATTGTCAAAAATTCATATAATATGTGTGTTGGTATTATTGTTACGCAACTTGAAAACAAAACTTCAATTGTTTTGTCAATTTAATAATATTTTAAAATTAATCAAATATTGTTATACACATATTAAACATATTAAAATGCCTAAGTAGTAAGTACGTACCATTACGTAGGTACCTACTGACACATAAAATGAATGACTTAAGGTTTTTTTCTAGAATATTTAATGCTATATATTTTGTAAAAATGAAACCTCCAATATTCTATATTATATTAAGAAAAACCATCAAAACTCAACATTTATTAGCTTATATTTTACCTAGTATTCACCTACTCGTAATTACATAACCCTTTTTCCAATATATGTGTATAATATAAAATATTTAAGTCAAATAAACTAAGTTAATTTAACTATAAATTAGTCTTATGATATATACAATATGCAAATGTGACGTCTGGTGCCTCTCTATAATAGTCTCTATACAAGTATTCGCATTTCATATTGAAATATTATATTATACACTTGTACAACAATATTGTATCTTGTTTGGTTGTTATATAATATGTATATTACTATGAATTGTAACTAAAATCTATACAACACTTGAACACTAGGTATCACAAATTACATTTTTAAAGACGACATTATTTTAGCATAATAAATTTATAGTTGACATTTCATTGACAAATAAGTAGGTATAGCGCCAGTATATAGGTAGGTATTGAAATAGTGGTATGAAATTTAATTTCTGCGATTAATTATAGACTATATAGCAGGGGTGGCCAAACCGCGGCTCGCGTCATAGACTTTTGCGGCTCGCATCTTAACGTAACATTAGACGTGAATTGACGTAAATGTAAAAAAAAAGGTCATATAATATATAATAATATGACCTTTTTTTTTTTCTTTTTACATCTTGGCTCTTCAATTTTTATTAATATATTTGGTGGCTCGCGAGTCTCTTCTCGTTGGCCACCCCTGCTATATAGTATATAGTATATTTAAAATTTTTACACATCAAGAAAGGCCAATTTGGCCAGTTAGGATAATTATTTAATATTCTGTGGCTGTATGCGGAATTAATAGTATCTATAGCAGGGACTGGGACCGAACCTAAAAAAACCGGTTCTGAAACTGGAACCTTTAAAATTTTAAGAACCGGAATCGGAACCTTTATTTTAATATATAAAGTACCGGAACCGAACAGGAATTTTTATATTATATAGTTTCGAGTATAGTTTCTTTTACGTTCTAAAATATAATAATTTTATTTATTTATTTTTATTAGATAAAAATAGAGTATTTACAATCTGCAATATAATACAATACAATACGTAATTTTTTTTTTAGATTCTGAGTGGAACGATGAATGTATTGATTTTACAATGATGTGTGTTTTTTTTTTAATTTTTATTTTTTATTTTTTTTGGGTCTGGGG
>NC_042496.1:11111030-11112474 GCF_005508785.2 Acyrthosiphon pisum | reverse complement strand
TTGAATCCAATGATATTATATCATTGTATACGAAAAACGATTCTGAACGGAGATGATTTGTCAGTCTAGGATATATTATTTTTAAAGAAAAACTTATGGAGAACCTTGTACCAAATTTTAAAAACTTAGTTATAAAAGAAAAAATTTTTACGATTTTTCAACCACTAAATTACTTGCAAATTTTCGCAATTTTGACATATTTCGTATAAATTTGAACTTTAAATGCTTATAAATAAAAATTGTGACAATGTATTCCTTTTATTTTGCAACTGCTATTGTAAAAATATGTTAGGAGCCTTGTATTAAATTTCCAAATCTTAGAATTAAAAAGAAAAACTTTTATGAATTTCTGTCTAAGATAATTTGAACATTGCCGTAATTTTTACGTATTTAGTCAAAATTTGAACTTTAAATGCTTATAAAAAAAAAATCGTGACTATATATTTCTTTTATTTTTCAATTGCTATTGTAAAAATATATTATGAGCCTTGTATTAAATTTTGAAATCTTAGATATAAAAGGAAAATTTTTTATGAATTTCTAGCATAAAATAATTTACGAATTTTCGTGATTTTTACATAATATGTTGTCAAAATTTGAACTTTAAATGCTTATAAATAAAAATTGTGACAATGTATTCCTTTTATTTTGCAACTGCTATTGTAAAAATATGTTAGGAGCCTTGTATTAAATTTCCAAATCTTAGAATTAAAAAGAAAAACTTTTATGATTTCTGTTTAAGATTATTTGAACATTGCCGTAATTTTTACGTATTTAGTCAAAATTTGAACTTTAAATGCTTATAAAAAAAAATTGTGCCTATGTATTTTTATAATTTTTGAATGGGAGTTAGAACAACATATGTGGACCCTTCTATTAAATTTTCAAGTATTTTGTCCCAGCTAGTTTTTTTTTATCAACATTTATAAAAAAAAAAATCAAAAAAAATCGATTATTTCAATTGCCTATAAATAGATTAAAAATTAGTGAAATATTTTGAAAATAAAACTATATAAAGAAAATGTCAATTTAAACAACTGGTAAAATTTTCAAGTGTCTACGACTCATACTTTTTGAATAATAACAAATATCAAAAATCGTTTGAGGCTAAACCGTTATTTAATGCGGTTTTGTAAAAATTTAAATTTCAAACACTCCTAAAAATTTTTTGTCTTAGTCCGGTTGAGTTTTTTTTACAGATATTTAAAGTAAAACTTATGGAGAACCTTGTACCAAATTTTAAAAGCTTAGTTATAAAAGAAAAAAATTTTACGATTTTTCAACCACAAAATTACTTGCAAATTTTCGCAATTTTGACATATTTCGTATAAAATTTAAACTTTAAGCACTTATAAAAAAAAATTGTGACTAACGATTTTGGATTTTTTTTTATCACTGTGAGAACAACTTATAAGAAACCTTGTATTAAATTTTCAAAGTTTTC
>NC_042496.1:11106668-11110570 GCF_005508785.2 Acyrthosiphon pisum | reverse complement strand
TACTGCTCCAAAAGTTGTCGTCAGACACAAAAAAAAAAAAAAAAAACACACATCATTGTAAAATCAATACATTCATCACTTCGTTCAGAATCTAAAAATTGAAATTTTAAATAGTCCGTAAACAGCTCAAAACGAGTCAAAATATATTGAAAATTTTATTTAGTAGAGAAATAAATTGATAAAATAAACATATGGCATAGTGTCTACCACATAGTGTCTATCTCAAGTGTCTACCACGAATTTGTGTTAACCAGGAGAATAAGAAACTAATAGTTCATACGTTATTAACAGTTAACACAACAATCCTATAAAGCGCTAGTAGTCTAGCCGCAACGTGAAAAGGTGCTTGTTTCAGAAAAACATTGATAAGACTTTTCCGTTCCGTATCCTGTATATCTTAATTCGTGGTGTCTACGGTTATTCGTTTTTGAATTACAACAAAATAAGAAAATCGCTACACGAAAAATCGAGTGAATATCCAATATAATACAAACTATAAAACTATAATAAACAAATTTATTCCATACAGCAATATATTTTGTAATATTATGTTCCTCTTTTATTCCATTTCGATACTATAATTTTTTCAATATCGGACAATTTTAATTTTAGATTCTGTTTTTTTTTTTTTTTTTTTATTGTAAGCACTTGAAATTTGCAACAGATGTTTATATTAGCGTTGTCTATACAGGGTTAAATTTTCAAAGTGTTTCGACTTTTTTTGAGCTATTTATAGACAAATGAAATTTTCAATTTTTCTAAGTATTTTTTTTTAAAATAACGATAAAAAATTTTTGGTTGGATAGAAAACTTTGAAAATTTAATACAAGGTTTCTTATAAGTTGTTCTCACAGTGATAAAAAAAAATCCAAAATCGTTAGTCACAATTTTTTTTTATAAGTGCTTAAAGTTTAAATTTATACGAAATATGTCAAAATTGCGAAAATTTGCAAGTAATTTTGTGGTTGAAAAATCGTAAAATTTTTTTCTTTTATAACTAAGCTTTTAAAATTTGGTACAAGGTTCTCCATAAGTTTTTCTTTAAATATCTGTAAAAAAAACTCAACCGGACTAAGACAAAAAATTTTTAGGAGTGTTTGAAATTTAAATTTTTACAAAACCGCATTAAATAACGGTTTAGCCTCAAACGATTTTTGATATTTGTTATTATTCAAAAAGTATGAGTCGTAGACACTTGAAAATTTTACCAGTTGTTTAAATTGACATTTTCTTTATATAGTTTTATTTTCAAAATATTTCACTAATTTTTAATCTATTTATAGGCAATTGAAATAATCGATTTTTTTTGATTTTTTTTTTATAAATGTTTATAAAAAAAAATTAGCTGGGACAAAATACTTGAAAATTTAATAGAAGGGTCCACATATGTTGTTCTAACTCCCATTCAAAAATTATAAAAATACATAGGCACAATTTTTTTTTATAAGCATTTAAAGTTCAAATTTTGACTAAATACGTAAAAATTACGGCAATGTTCAAATTATCTTAGACAGAAATTCATAAAAGTTTTTCTTTTTAATTCTAAGATTTGGAAATTTAATACAAGGCTCCTAACATATTTTTACAATAGCAGTTGCAAAATAAAAGGAATACATTGTCACAATTTTTATTTATAAGCATTTAAAGTTCAAATTTATACGAAATATGTCAAAATTGCGAAAATTTGCAAGTAATTTAGTGGTTGAAAAATCGTAAAAATTTTTTCTTTTACAACTAAGTTTTTAAAATTTGGTACAAGGTTCTCCATAAGTTTTTCTTTAAAAATAATATATCCTAGACTGACAAATCATCTCCGTTCAGAATCGTTTTTCGTATACAATGATATAATATCATTGGATTCAAATTTAATTCCATCCATTACAGTAACCCACTTGTAACCTACTGTACAGCAGAGCGACATCCACGACTTACCCGCCTTTTTTTTTTCTACAAATGTCAATAAAGTTTTATTTATTGGGTCAAAATGCGTGAAAATAATACAAGGCTATATATCATTGTTATACAAATATAAGCCGTTACCGAATTGTTCCCTGAGCTGGTGTGTCAAATTGGTTTCTGATTCGTATTCTGCATATGTTTGAAAGTTTTAGTTTGATTTGAAGCAATTTTATACGCAGTATAGAATCATGTTTACTGTTTACTGTTTAAGTACCTTATACTTAATAGTTAATACATTTTATAAATTAAATAAATATATAATACAATTACAACGTGCACTAGATATAATATTACCTTTTTTTTTATATACAGGAATATGCATCATAAAATAATACAATAAATAAAGTACTTTATAAAAATAATAAGAATACTCGATAGTTGATATCCCTCCAATAAGACCCCTACCTTTATGCAGTTATTATCGTTATTGTTATATCTGAATCAGGAGTTAATCTGAGTATAAAGTTATATTATAATAATTATATTAATAGTTGGTATAGTTAGTACATTGTACATACCTACTGCTCAAATTGACACTGACAATTTCATTTTAAGTTGTAAAAAATCTAAATTTAGTTTTAAGTATTTAATATAATATTAATTGACCAGTTGACATCTTCTCTGACTACTCAGTGATATAAAAATATTTTACCAACTGAAAATTTTTAAGATTTTATTTACATATAAATTATAATGATAATATGATTAAATTAATGTTTTATTTTACCACTACTTTGATTATATATGAAAATGTTTTTTTATATAGGTATCTATTATTGTCAGTTTGCCAACAAAGTGTTATTGTATAAATCATGTAGATAGGTAACTGAAGTGTTTATATAATGCTATCCACACAGGTATATAATATATTGTTAATAGGTATATACAATTAAATTTAAATTGTATGCATAATAATATAGTTAAAAAATATTTTTTTAAAGTATCATTTTACATTAAACGAATGAATATTATTATTAAAATATTATTTTTAGAACAACTACCAAACAACAATTTATTTTAAAATACCTTTTACTTTTTTAATAAACACACGCCATAATACAAAATACATAATACATTTTACATTATCGTATAGGTACCTGTGCAGCCCTAAAGCTTGTACAATTCGGAAAGCAAATGTGCTGACTTGACATTGACTATCTTACTGTGAAAAACGGAAACAAACTCAACCAGTAGTTAACTCCCAAATGTAAACGGGAACCAATTTGAAAACTCCCTAAGTGAATAATGGTAAGAATTTTCGCTTTTTAATATAGGTATAGTATACTACTATAGTTCAATAGGTACCAAATTAATCAAAAATACCTATATACAGTAGGCATATGATTATAATAATTTGTGAATGAGGCATTCTCTAATCCAGGAATGTCAAACTCGAAGTATTAACTGGGCCAAATATATTGAATAGTTTATTATGCGGGCAGTACAATTTATCGAAAGTAAAAACATTTTATACAAATTTTGTATTTTATTTATTACTCAATACTTACAATACTATAGTCTATAAGTATAATATACTTGCCTATTAAATTACAGTTTACCAGGAGATAAGACCGAAAAGTTACATAATGTATACCTCTCGGCTCTCACTAATATCGTTATGAGGAAAATTATATAATTTTTTTTTTTCAATTAACTGTTCATTACTACTACTATCCACGAGCCATAAAAAAATATTCGAAGACCGCGAGTTTGACATGCCTGCTCTAATCATACGCCTCTGCGGTTGAATTTAAAAAATAGTAGAGAAGAAAGATAGTGGCCATATTATGGCTGGGGTGAGGTCTAGAGTGAGCTTTATAAAATTTCGTCTTCTGGATTTTACAACTCTCCGTGAGCTCTTGACACAAACACAAATTACGCCATCATCTATCCCTGTCGTCATCTGTAATTTTTTTCCATTTATACACTCCCATATTCTTTAG
>NC_042496.1:11101539-11106568 GCF_005508785.2 Acyrthosiphon pisum | reverse complement strand
ACTGTGATGTTACTGCTAGCGGTGTAGGTCACACAAACGCAATGAAAAACGAATGCAAACAATTTGTTTCACGCCGATCTGCAAGCAAAATATTATAGCTCCACTCGTAATTAGATTGTTCACCCATTTATTTCGTTCCACGATACAGTCATCCAGTTTTGAAGTAATGATGATCGTTTCCTATACCCACGTTGAAGTTACGATCATTAGTGGGAAGTTCACTTTACCTACTATAGTTCAACGGGTTTCCAGGGCAATAATATTATCATCAAAATCCCTCTTCTTGGCCAAGCATAGATCACGGGGCATGGACAAATGTATTGCAATGAAAATAAATAGCCATATAGGTACCATAATACCATAACAGTACATATAAGGCTATAACTGTAAAATAATAGAAATACTGAAAAATCTAAAAGCCAAAAGGTAATTAGTAAAAGGTAAATTAAATATAAGTGTACTCAGAATGGGGATGGATATATGTATATAATATATACAGAACAAAATGATCTTTTATAGCCAGAAAAATATTTGGCAGCCATCCCTTTGTATTAGCGTTCAAAACCTAATACTGTTTGACTATTTTCGAGAAGCACATATTTTTTTTATTTAAACACTGCACGACTCAGCACGAGCCACAGATTTTTAGCAATGAATATAAATAACATCATAAGTCATATCTTACAATATTACTAGGTACCATTATTAACATTAAATAAAGAGTTTATTTGCTATAAAACGCTGTAAAGCCGTTTTCAACATTTTATTTATTTATTCTAAATGTTATATAAGTTAAAATTCATCAAAATGCATTTTATTAAGAGATGTTGAATAAAGTTTTTTTATTGAGACAAATAAAAATATACAAATTTTAAATAAATTTTATTTTATTACGATTAATTTTATTAATATATGTAATATAATATATATAAGTACCTACAGTGGCTAAACAATAACTAGTATTAAGGAGAATAACGTACATACTATATGTATATAATAGGTACATTTTTTTAGAACATAGGTACCTATATCATTGTTAGTATAAGATGCGGTAAAGTATACGGTGTACGTTGTTTATATATTTCTATCAACACAATATAGCAAGGTATAGACTCCCTATAGCTATTTAAAACTGCTGACAGTACAAAATATTTGCGATAATATACTTGTCATGTAGGTACCATGTAGACCAAACAATGTCAGACAAAAGTCATAACGTAAATCGAATAAAAGGCAAGAGAACTGTAATTTATCCATATCTAACATCCCTCACCTTGGCCAGGATACAGGAATACAGGATATAATATATATCAGGGGTGGCTAACTTTAAGAGAGTCACGTACAGCACTATATATTGAAAAACAATATGAAGAGCAAGAAAAGGAATAATACTATAACTTATTGTTAGTAAAAATGTTAAGACGTTAGCTGCGTTTTGGCGTTTAGGATAGGTATATAGTAGATACGTAATAGTGCCTCATCGTTATACTTTTTTATACTTTTCACTGTATTTTTTTACTGTACATTCTAAGTATTTAAATTCCAGGTTTATACGCACTCCCAAAAATATTATTTATATTATAATATACGCTGGTATTTTCAAAATTATATATTATATACATAAATATAGTGCACTATATGTGATATATATCACACGTGTATCATATATAGTATATAATATACTCGTACCTAGTGCATGAAAATGTAAAGGTAAATAATCAGTAGGCATATTTCTGATATTATTATATTCTCCAGAATTATTATAAATATATTATAATATTATAAATGTCGTTAAATGTCGTTAAATACCTATGAGTTTAATTTCTAGGTTTACTACAATTTTATTGTTTTTGAAAAATGTATAAAAATGTTGACCTTAAATTAGTTTCACTCAAGTAATAGTTTGTCTAAAATTTGATAATTTCTTAGCACTTATATGCTATCCAGAAAAATATATAAATAATATCACAATATATAACTTACAATTATGCAGAATGGCATATCGTTTATCTATAGTCATCTAGGTTACATTATTATGAAAGCATTAACACTAATTTATATTCACCAATTAACTCAACATCTAAATTTGATGATTATTTCAGAAACACGTGTGTTTAACGGAAAACTCTAATGTGAAAACATCTATCAAACAAACAATGCATACAATATGCAGCACCAAAAAGCGACAAACAAAGATTTTTTACAAAATATGTCCTTGAAATCATGATGAAATCATATTTTTGTTACAATAATAATATCGTAGCATGGCAAAGGTTAGCGGGTAGATAATACATAATACAATAAGATTCATAGCCTTGGAGTCGGAAAATAACATCAATTCTTACAAATAGAAAGTAAACCTTTATTTTTTGTCTCCCTATTTAAATATTATCCTAAAATAGCATTGGAAAATATGACTGTCATAGAAAATTAGAAAATATATGATGTAGGTAATTTTTAGTATAAAAAACTAATAGTTCCAAAAAAATATACTGTCATATATTTTTGTAGTTCATATAGATATAAGAGCTTAGAACCTAATAGTAAGACATTTGAGAATCTATACAATTTTAATTTTTAATTTCACGTAAGTATACGTATTGTTCAAAAATAGTTTGAAAGTAATTTTCTATGTAGTAAAAATAATTTTATTTCAATAAAAATTATAAATTATTTTTGTACATAAAAAATATTTAAAACAAAGATTAATAGTTTGACTTCAAAATTAAATAAAATTAGAGAAGTTTTATTTACCTAGTTATTTCCTAGAAAATATGTTTCATTATATTACAAATTACAATACTATACATTATGTTCCTGTACCTATAATAATTATAGTTTTTATTATGTACGAATGTTGTGTGTTGGAAACCATCCATTAAGTGCATATGACTGCCTAAACCTAAATACATTTCAGAAAGCAAATGTTTTAGTCTTGTCACGCATACTCTATGAATATAGAAAATAAAGATTGGATATTTTCACGCGCACATCTTAATTTATGACCTCTATCGTTTTATAGTTAGTCAGAAATTGTTTTATAAAATTCCTATTAATTCCAATACTTCTATAGTGTTATATATAAAAATGTAAGATCAAACAAGATACCGAATTACTATTTTTGATGGTTTTAGTAAACTTAACCACGACATGCACAGACATAGCAACACTTTAGAAATTATTAAGTGTTATTTTTATATTGAGATAACTTTAGTTTTATTATAAAAATGTATAAAACCGGCTTGGTTTAGTGACTCTAGATTTAAATTTTTTATACTTGAAGGATTAAATTAGACATGTTTCGTTATAAATTACTTATAAATTAAAATGAATGTATTTTTATTGTAATTAAATCACCAATACATTCTTAAGCAGGTATTCATCATTTAAATTAAAAACCATTTATTTTTTAAGAATCGTTATCCTACCATAAACTAATGATGAAATAGAATTCGATTTGAATGTTTTAATATTAATTGTTATGCCAACTTACAGCCGAACAGGTAAATGTTTAAATGAAAATATGTGCAGTTCAGTCATAATATTATGACGACGGTTATATACTTTAATAGATAACCATCGTCAAAATATTTTGCATTACATTTGATAATAACAGTTGTGTATCTGTATTATTATAATTTGTTATGTAGAACTGTAGGCTTTTTTTTTTTTGGGGGGGGGGGGGGGGGCGACACTAAAATTATTTATAATTATTATACATAAGCTTATATTCTACCTTACATATTACCCTTTTAAATTTTCCACAAAGTTTACCACTTTTGTGTCTGATGAGTGGTGACCCTTTTCTAGAAGAAATAATGCTAAATATTCAATTTCAAAGGAGATTTCTGGTGGAACACTTTACTATAATTTAAAATATTATTAATATAGAATATAATCTTTATTTGGGTGATAAATTTAAAGACTTTAAGGGGCTCAGGAGCCAATACATGGTTGTGGGTCACTGGGCCGGTCCCCAACCAATGAAAAAATAACTTTTTGCCCCCATGGTAGGCGGGTGACGGGCCCTAACGCCTGTTAGTTCAAACAATAAAAAAATAATATATTTTTAAATAATGCATTTTTCTTCCAGCAGTCACGGTGTCCGGAGAGAAAGGCGGCTATTCCCCACCCGGGCATGACAGATACCTACAAATGCCCACATAAAAATTCTGCTAAACACTCACATGTAAAAACTCACTGTTCCAAACCCTACCACCACCACATTACTACCCTACAATTGTACCATACAAAATGATTTTTAAAAATAATATCACAACAATATATGAAAAATTGTAACTTTAACAAAAAAAACTATTGTAAAAAAAAATGTATAATATTTATATCAACTAATTAAATATTTCCGTCCTGTATTACTAATCGAATACTAATATTTATTTAGCTACTTAGTATGTTTATATAATATATATAATATGTCAGTCACACATTTTGAACTAGGATTGCTTCAATCAGTGTATGACGGGCAGTTTAGACTTTTAAATACAATTTATTTCCTTACCAAAAACACAAATTTAAAACTAAAAATCAAATTAGCACTATTATCTATTTAAGTTTAATTTAAAATAATAAAGGCATTATAAATTATAATATGTGTTTACTTAGAATTAATGATGTATAATTGGTATATTAAAATCTAATTTAGATCGATAACATATAGTATAGTGTGAGATTAAATTCACACAAATGATATACATTATACTTACAAACTAAATCTTTTTCCTTTAGGTTTTAACAAAATATAATATTTGGGTTAAATACACGTCTTATAATTTATAAAACATACATAGTTCTTGGCGTGCGTGACGCGGCCGAGGTACCTCCAACGTGTATAGGTAGGTAGGTACCTATATAATATACAATATAGAATTATATACAATCCAAACAAGAGGCGCGAACAAACGGGATGGGTTTAATGAACATAAATGGGTTATTTGAGGTCAACCAATTATTATTATTAGTTTAATTTTTTTCAAAAAAGCATTTTTATCTACATTATAATGTAGCCCGC
>NC_042496.1:11074912-11101439 GCF_005508785.2 Acyrthosiphon pisum | reverse complement strand
GGTTGACATTTTAGTACATTACCATACTTATGAATCATAAGTTATGATCTATTAATTGATAGGTATACCTACACATAATAGCCAATATATTTTAATACATACCTATTATAAGTATATTATGAATTATTAATAATACTTATATTCTAATAATAATTAATGTAATTGATAGTTAAATTAAACTAAAAGTTAAAAAAAAAATTCTAAAAATACATTTTAAAATTATTTTTTTCTAAACAAAAATTGTTTATATTTAACTGAATAGGTATATTGATTGACAAGGTGGGACACATATACCATAACTAGTCAGTTATCAGTAGTATTGCTATACAAATATTTATTTTGTATATACACAGGTAGAATATGTATTGATAATAGATAGAATTTATTTACAGATTTTAAATGCATAAA
Source organism: Acyrthosiphon pisum (assembly GCF_005508785.2). Classification (NCBI taxonomy): domain Eukaryota; kingdom Metazoa; phylum Arthropoda; class Insecta; order Hemiptera; family Aphididae; genus Acyrthosiphon; species Acyrthosiphon pisum. The sequence goes on along the minus strand of NC_042496.1, from coordinate 11,101,031 downwards.
AGTTTTTATCTAATATTTTTAATAATTTAAAAAAAATACTGGTATAAGTATGATACCTAAAGTAGGTACTAGGTATGTATTATTATAATAATCATAGTTGTATTACCTTTCTTCGGTTTACCTATGTCACCTAATCGAAATTTCAACAGCAAACTCGGTAAGTGAAAAACGTTCAACAGTGCCTCCAATATAATATAATAATTTACTTAGAAGGAAACCGATTCTTTTCAAAAACCTGTTTTGCTTTACCTACTCCAGTACAGAGTTAACATCCATTTGTTTGATTTGGAATACTAATAAGTTAAAAAAACATTATTTAATAATAAAACTTAACTAAAAATAAAAAACAAAATTACAATCAAAATTCTAGCGCGCACCGACGGCGACGGACCGGTCTCAGACGAAGCGTCAAAAGGGGCGGTGCTACAGCGGCGGCGGCGGCGGTGGCGAGTCATGTGCGTAGACTGCAGGCTGTCGACAGTCGTTCGCCGTGGGTCCACGCGAGTTCGTCTTTCGTGTCTGTCGTCGGTCGTCTGTGTCGTTTTTTATTTTCACGGGGTCACGTGCGTATTTCGTTTCCGAAGTCCGTTCGCAATCGTTATCACACCATCGGGGATTAACGTTGTGCATGTGAGACCGCGTTAGTTTGTGCGGCATTCGCGTTAATTTCCCGCGCCGTCGGGAAAGAGCGCCTCCGCACCGGCAGCAATGGAGGACTCGTGTCCCGTGAACAACGTTGCGCAACAGGCTGAGGCGCAGCGTTTCCGGAAACAGTCAAAGAAAATCGGACGGAAACTGTCCCGCCGGCTGTCGCTCATCACTAAAGTTCCCAACATATTTAACGTTAAGTTCGCTGGCTCCGAAAGTCCGTCTACGCCCCACAAAATCGTCCATGGCGTTTCCACGGCCGCCACCGACGGTACCATCCTGCAAGCGCACGAGATCACCGTTATCGCTCCCGATAAGACTCAACGATTGGTGAGTACTTGTCTGAGGTACTACGTGCCTACCCGTTTCGTCACTGGTTTTTCTTTTCAGCATATTTTATTTGGTGTGCGCAGATTTTATAATATCTAATTAACAATTAATACTGTTGTCCATAACCCACCCTTAGGCTTTGTTTCAGGTGCCTTACAATTTGTATTTCGTATATATACCTAAGAATTAGTTTTCAATTGCCCAGAACTATCATTACTACCTTATTGTCTCTTTTAAAATCTTACAACATCCCATTCAATAGGTATTCTAAATATTTTGTCATTCCTACATTCCTCATTTCTCATTCTTCAGTTATAGGTAGGTACAGGATTTATTTTTCAATTTATAACCACGTAATTACCCATTGAGACTAATTTTAAGACTCAATCTCAATACAAAAATATAAAAATGAATTTATAATTTTTCAAAATTATATGACAACGTTTCAAAAGCATTAGTAATGTTTTTTTTTAAAAAACAGCATTGTTCAAATATTCAATAGTTAAATCCTATTTATAATAATTTAGTATGATAAAATATTTTATTTTGTAATCAATTTTGAATATGCCTTACCATTTTTATTTTTTTAATATACATATAAGTGCCTATTAATTTATTATTAATACCTATCTCATGTTTTCGAAAATGTGTTTATGTAGCTACGACTTTTACCAATGCCCTTAATTGGTCAATCATCCCTCAAAAAACGTTCAGATGTAAAATTATAAATGATGCTTTGCATGTGCGCACTATATATTATATAATTCCCCCTATAGCGGTATAGACAACTTTCGCAAAAGCTTCATACTTGTAGCTTATTTAGTTATTATACATTTATACGGATATTATAATTATATACAATATTGGAATCCTAACATTTTTATGTTTGACCAAATAATTGTGTATACCCGAATACGTACATGAAGTAAAATTAATGATATATTTAATTGGTAGCATCGATAATTATATTAGTAAGTCATTTTAACGAATCCGTTCTCAGCGTTGTACACAAATTAATAAACAATTTAGGTAAGGTATATAGTTTTATATTAGTTTCAGAATACGTCACGTCAAAATTAACATTAAGTTATATTATACTTATAAAAAAAGTTTTCTTCACGATTTTAATACGTTTCAATATAAAATTCAAAAATAAAAATGAAAATTTTTGAAAATTGAAAATTAAATTTCTTATTTTACACCAATACAACTAATACAAGTATACTTACAAGTTACAAGCAACAACCTACAATGTACCTATATCTATTCAATTATAGTGAAATATTTTTAGAGACATTTTGGGCCTTAGCATTGATATAGTTATCTCATATAATACAACATTGGAATGAATTTACGTATACCTACTAGTTATAAAAAAAATAATAATATTAAACCGATGTATTTATATATAATATTATGTACAACCTATAATATTTTAAAATTAGAAAATGTATTGATATCGCAATAAAAAAACCTTCATCCTGCTTCTGTTTAAAAATATGGTTATGATCTCTTTATTTTCTTCACGCAATAATAATTCTCCTTATCACCAAATACGGTTGTCCCGGTTTTGTATACAGCTTAATAACACTATAGGCGTGAAGCAATGATTACGCGACATGTGAAGTTTTTTTCAACAGTGAACAAACCACAATATTATTCCATAGTCCTATATTATAATCATTTTTTTGTATTCAATCAACGTTATAATATATGTACTCAGTACTTATACTTACAACAAATAATTAATTAGGGACGTTATAACAATATTTAATGTATTGCATATTTGTATATAGTACTATATACATAATACATATATAATATTACAAAATTGTTTTTGATTAAATAGTTTAACACAAAACATTAATTTTAACGCAACTACAGTAAACATGATGGTTTTTTTCCTAAATAGTTAAATAGCTAGAACGGTATAAGTCAGTGTGGTTGAATATATGCACCTATGACCTATGTATAATAGTTTTATATTATATTTTATATTTCTAAGTCTAGGTAATATCCTCGGTAATATCCATTACATATTCCTAACATATTAAATATCGTACATTTTCTTCGGTTCATGTTTTTCGTGGGTGTTCAGAAGAAGACAATACAAACTGCATTTAAAATTACATGGTAAAATTATGCTAGAAATAAATTAATATTTATTTCAAAGATTTAATAATACGAAACAGTATAAAATATGTATAATGCAATATTACAATTTGTTACATTTAAATTTAAATTTAGGACTATATCCTTTAATATGTACCTAATATGCTTTACATTTTATATATATATGCCTTAAATCTTTATACTAGATAGTTGGTACTCACTACTTATAGGTTTATGATTTATAGGCATTATAATAATAGTATGTATTACAATCTACCAAGTATTTTCTTATTTAAAAAAACTAGTATCTATAAATCTGAACATTTCTAATATTTATTAATATTTTAACAGATTAAATTTATTATGATACATATGTAAATTATTAAAAAAAAAAAAGGCCAGGTGATAAACTAACATGATATACGGGAATAAACTTTGGAATTATGTGCGCGATGTGCGTGTGTTATGATATGTAAAATCTACACGGAGTTAACGAACAGAAATAAGTAAACGTACCTACCTATATTTTAAATGCATTCATTACTATGCATGATTTGGGTTCGCTTTCTCCAAAAAAAAGCAGATGCAACATTGACATCAGTTAAAGACCAGGGGTCTTTAAAATACCATTAGATACGAAGCGAAAGTTTTTGATACACTATTTATTTGCATTAGCTGATACTTTTAACAAATCTATAATAATTATAAATAAAAATAGAACGCATGCATAAACTTAAGGAAGATTTTGTTTATTTCATATTTTAAATATAATATAATATACCTTATACCTAAGTATATGATGTAATATTTTATTCAAATATATTACTTTTCAGATCTTAGTTTGATTATTTTCTTCAAATCAACTTTATAGGAAAATACTTGTAATATACTTAATAGTTAACAATATTATGTTAATATAGTTGTCCGCGTGAACGCGAGGTGTAGTTGTATAGAAACTACGAGATTGAGTTACGTAATATAAATTTAAAATGTTTGAATAATTATTAACAATATTTTCCATCTATGTCTGTACAGTGTACAAATTATCTAGTGAACACTTCTCTGTATTCAATTTCATAACAGATACGATTTATTTATTACTAAAATAATTTTTATTAGGATTTCAGTTCAAGGGGGTTTGATTAAAAAGAAAATTATATTTTATTATCTTTCTTTCTTTTGTTCTGTCATGACTCATCTCATCAGGTGTCAGTGACAAGCTACTTTTTTATTGCTTACCAACGCTAAATTATTGTGTCAGAATAACTATTTATTTGTGTTTTCATGCAAATTTTCTTCTAAAACAGATCGCCCACCATTCATGTCCTTATCTGAAATAAAATATAGATAGAAAAAACTGACACTACATTGTGAGTTTCATTTAAACTTAAATTGTGAGTGTGGGAGTTAGCCGTTACATTTTCGGGTTGGCGGATTTTCAATGATCATTGACTATTGAGCGTGGGTCTTAACTATGTCAATTCTCTAAACAGTGACCGTTTTTAAGTTAATGCCTAACAATAAAATAAAATATATAGGAAAATAATTAAATATATTGAACTTATTAAATCTTTTAAGTTGTGATACGTATTAGAATATTCACTTAATTTTCTTTAAAAAAAATTAAAATGTTAAAATCAAGGTATAAAGTAATGTGAATTAAAAAATATTTAATTTTTATAGTACCTAAATGGACACGTTTTTTTCCGAAAATTCTTTTTGTCAAAAATTAAATATTAGAATTTTATTAGTTAGTCAAAATGAAATCCCTAATTAAATATAATGAAAAAAATCACACGAGTTTAAATTACGTTCCTACATATATAGGTACTTCATCATTTTGTATGGTTTGTTTGAAGTTTTTCTTAAGCTTAGTGAGTTTTACCGATGAAATAAAATAATAATCAAAGTATCTACCAACCATAGTAGATAATAAACTGCATATAATATAATATATAAGTATAAATAATGTATAAATGTTTAATACTATTATAAAATGTATTTTAAACATGGAAAACAATGCTTAGTTTCTTCTTATTATTTTTTATTGAATGTTCGAATGCTACATATTAAATTATTTTATTTTTATTGTTTTTAAGAGATTGTCTAATAAGAATTTATTCTATCGTTATTAGTTCTATTTTATACTAATTTGTGGTTAATTTAACTTCTTATACAAGGAATACTATACCTATATAAGCGTAACTAGGGTTAAAATTCTGGGGAGGAGCTACAGCCCACCCAACAAAATTATTAATTTAATATAATCCATAATGGGTTTATATCTCAATCATTAAGGAATATTTTGGAAGGCTAAATCATGGTCAGGGGGTCTAGGCCCCGCTTAGTTGCGCCATTGATACTATACATATTGAATGTAAAATACAAAATATATACTTAATCACTTTATTGTAAATTCTATGAATTAAATTAAAATTGTTTAAATCTAGATTTTCAGACTTATTTATACTAATAAAATATTATAAATATTTTTAAATTTGGTAAAAATGATTAAATATGAACGCCATAAAGCAGGAAATATTTGGAGATGCTAACTTAACTGGTATAGTTGAATGTACTTAATTTATACTTACCTATAGCCATACACAATATTACACACTTTTCATTATCAAATGTGAAGTGCACATATACATAAAAGATATAACCGTATATCAAAAGACGCATGTATGTAAAAAGTAAATTTTGTAAAGTCGTATTGTTCTTGTTCTAGAATATGGTTTCACTGTTAACTTAAAAATTAATTTTAGAAATAATTTAAAATTACTAGAGAATCTATTGTATTGTAATTCTAAGTATTTTAGGTTAACATAGTATATAGCTAACAATGATGTGTTAGTTTTTACACGTTCTTTATGGAATCGCTAGCCTGAAGACCAGGTTATAAGCTCTAACAATATAGTTTCTATACCGCATTTGTGTTTATAAGAGGAATAGATAAATTGGTCGGATCAATTGTACCTATACCTATATTAAAAACTAGTGTGCCACGACATAGAAATGTAGCTTGGAGAAGAGGTACTTTTGTCCATACTGTGTGTTTAATACATTAGTATGGAACGGAAGCTTAGATAACCAAACAGCATACGACTTGACACGTTAAACGATAGCCTATTTAATATAACATATACTTATATATAGGTATTCTAATATTATATTAATCGAACACCATCTAATTTCTAAAGTAATCCCAACTAAAATTCAATTTCCGAATGCATAGGTTGGTGAATTATTGATTTCAAATGTATCCGCTATGTATACTATGAGTATGTAGCACTATAGTCAAGTGAAGATAGGTGACTTCGCTGGTATCTCATCTTTTTTCTTTTTTTATATATTACATCGAAATTAAAATTTTTTGTAATTTTAGAAGAAACGGCAGTACACAATTCCATCGTCTTCTCATCATTATAATATATAATATTAAGTATACCTATAGGTACAGTGTCGCTGTGAAATAGTTTATACTTTATAAAGTGTAGTAATGGGTCGGTGGTGGAACACGAATATGTTTTCAACCCAGCCACTGTGTAATGCACTAAGTACACCGTAATGATTGTGGTGGTTGGTGGTGTTGTATAATGTCAGACACTTGAAACGTTCATTGTGGCTTACATTTTTTATTGATATTTTTAGTTGGTAAAACTCTTACATGACAATATGTATAGTTAACATAGTAGTTTTCCCTAGCATTCTTAAAATTTTAGAAAATTATGTATTTATCTTGAGTAGTTTTATAATTAATTACAAATAATATAGGGTGTAATATTTAAAAAAAATATTTTAACACTACCTATATAATAATCATAATATTATGATGTATTAATATGTTTATATATATAATTATTAACTTAAACTTTCCTAACCTATAACCTATTCAGGTAGGTAATGAAATAGTTAGGTACGATAATTGTCTTGAACTTAAAATTTTTAAAAATTAACCAAGACTAAGGAAAATAAATAGCAATAATATAAGTGACATATACTATACAAATTTTAAATTCTTCAATAGGCATGAAAACCCGTGTTATTTTGTATTGTAAAAATATATCGGTCATTTCAAATAACTATTTTTTTCCTTCCAAAATTAAGCCTTACATATTAATTATGTTTGGAGCTACATAAGGAAATAACGGACTCTATTTATTTATTTACGACATCACAATAGCTTATAATATATTCATTGTAGTTAAGCTATTGTTTAATCAACTTTAAGTTATTTGGATGTCAATGCGCACGTTTCGGAATAGTATGAAAGAATTGTTTAAGTGCCTGAGGGAACCGGTTGTGGTTTTTGTTTTGTATTTATTTTCGCGAAGAAAGTAAACTATAAGTATTATAAGTCAAATAGAATGTTATACGTTATATTGACTGAAAAAATATCGTAAATAATGTGATAAGATTATAAAATAATATTTGTTAACCTTATATTTAATTTTTACATTTTCTACTTGGACCTAATTTCACTTTATTTTGTGACATTGTATATATGTAGTTAAACTAAACCGTAAACTACTTGATGTTTAATGACAGAAAAAACATGTTTATTTAATTTTGTTTTATATTAAACTCTGTATTAACAATTTTCACGAACTATATTAATTAAATTACAAATATCCATGTAATAATACAAATTATTAATAAAATATTGTTGTTATTACAAAATTTAAACTCGTATTCACTTCTGAATTTTTTTTATCGTGAAAGATGTAATAAATGTTTCTGAACTTTTTATCATACAAGTTAACTAATTACTAACAATCATATAATATAAGTACTATACACACGGTAGGTACACAATAATATATTATAAATAAATAATAAACGTAAATAATATATTAAAAAAAGTCTTAATTTTGCATATAATTGAATTGCTTTTATATTTTTAAAATTAACAATCAATAGTTATCTTCAACCTGTAAACAATCAATTTTTCAATAATATTTTTATAATTTTCAATTATATGTTTTATTTTGTTCAATTAAAATTTTGATTTGGAAAAATTATGTTTAACTGTTAACCGTTTGCACACTTCGGCTATAATATAGGTATCTATAGCATTGGCTCATACGTTACGCTTTCTGCAACTAGGTAGTTTCTGTGTTTCACTAATCAGTAATCACTAGTAGACGTTAGTAACTTTATGCTAGTATAGGTTTAGTTCAGACAATAGTGCAAAATGTTCATTGTAAATTAATTATCAGCTAGAAGTAAAATTGATAATTTATCAAAATCCATGCATTCATAGACAGGTCATGGGAATCAATAAGCATTTCAAATTTCACCAAAAGGCAAAAGCCAAAAACACGGTTAGTGCACACGAGTCTATACTTTTCAAATTCATGATAGAGATCTCCAGATTTACTACAAGTTTTAATAAAATATTTTTTTTAAATCAATCCATCATTGAACCATATCTATTTACTATATTTTAATTATTTTGTAAAGTTATGTTTTGAATAATACTTTGTAACAGTTTTTTTTAAACTTTAACAATCCATAGTTACACAATAATGTATACGTTTATGGTTGGTTTATAACACATAATATCCAAACACTTCATCAGTAAGTTGTTTGTTAACGCTTTAATTAAATGAGTAATAGGTACTAGTTACAAAGTAAGAGTGTTATTTACTACAAGGATTGCCTGAGGTCTATTGCTCATCTCGTTATAATAATTAATATACGTAACATCCAATTCAGATTAATTAATTTGAATTTTTTAACTCAAATTATTCTTACTTCCACTTTCAAATTTTAAAATACCACTTAAACCGTATAGTATACGTAGTTTATATTCTTGGATCTGACGAACAATTAAATTATTGTTTTATTTCTACGTAACACGATCAATTTTTCGAATCGATGACGTCATTGATATTTAATTTGCAACCTACAAGAGCATTTTAATTGTCTATTCATCTCTTTGGATTGGTCTAATTTACATCCGGCAATGACCTCCAAACCGGACTGGGAATACTTCCATCATGGCATATTATTTAGTACGCTCCATGTACACATTGTTTAATAGGTAGTGAAATCGAACCCGTTGTAATGAGAACGGATAAAGAATGGGTAAAGATAGAATATTTCTCCATCTACTATACGGATAGCTTTAAGTTCCATAAAATGATACAAATGCCAATTATGGTCAATTCTCATTAGTCACTACGCACCTGGTTAGCATCTATTTTACTGCAATTTATACAAATCGTTCAATTTTTGTTAAATAAAGTTTGTTTTTCTTAACATCTTAATGCATAGGTATTTATAATTAACTATAAATCAATGGATTTATAAAAATTTAAATATACATTTTACAGATACTGATACTGGTCTTTTGTCGCCTTATAATACCTATGTTTATTTTTAATTCATTATTAAAATTACAAAAAATTAACATATATTAAAAAATTGTATTATTTGATCTAAGATTACCTACGGTCAATAAATTTATATGGGATCACGACGGTGGCCAAAATTCTGAAATATCCAATGTAATGTGTTCAAAAGGATTCTTTTCACTATAATAGGGCCAGCGAAACTGTAGAACCTTCAAGACCGTCACGCGCATGGTGGCAAATTTGCATCAGGGTTATTTCTACGGGGTTTCATCGATTCCGCCAGACCTTTTTATACTAGGGGATAAGGTATATTGATTCCGCCACCATCGATTCCGCCAGAGAATAATAAATAATCTTACCGAACAAAAATTATAGTTTTATTTTTCTTACATAGCTATATCATAAATATTATATGGAACTAGCTGATCCCGCGCAATTCGTTGCCCGTTAAATGTACCAACTCTATATGACTCTTATGGCTCTATATAATCGTTTACATTTCATTAGTTTGGCATCAAATCATTATAAAAAATAATATCATTCAACTTTAAACTATATTTGTCTATGTAGATTGTATATAAATAAATAATAACTAAAATAGTGCAATGCATAAATTATAATGATTTATTTAAATTAAAATATTCTATAAAAACCAAAAATGAATGCATATAATTGTATATGAATGCTCTCATATTATCGTACTCATCACTATTTATTCAATGACATTCGAAATATTTTATTTATAATTTATTTTTAATTAAAAATAACAATATAAGACTTGCTCACACATATTATGTGGCCGAAGGATAACACAAATAACATTAACACCAATACTATTTGAAGTTTGAACCCTGTCCGTACTTTATTTATAATTAATTGATTGCACGTCTTTTAGTTTTCAATACGTAGGTACCTATTAAGTAGGTAGTAGATACCTATGTGGCTATGTACATTTAGTACATATATTTATAGCATCGTACATGAAAGTGTTTGAGTAAACTATAATTTCTTCCCTGCATAATATGAAATATTTCTTGTGGTTGGAATTTAATTATGCGATTTTCGAATTAATTGCGTGGTATAAATAATTAAAAATGTACACTTTTGAACAATACAATTTTAAAAGTGTGTGGTTTCCATGGAACTCGAGTTGATGAAGTGTAAATAATATTTAAAGGTGTGTTTCAGAGAAAAGTTTATGTTATAAATAGGTATACTAGGAAGGTACTTACAATATAATAATTTAAGAGGATATCAGCGTACTATTTGTTGTATTTTCTCTCTGACCCATGAGAAACATAGTAAATTTGTATACCTATAGCAAAACCAATCTTTTGTTGTTAGCTAATTTTGGAGTGAATTGATATTCCATCAAACTTAAAATTCAGAGCATTATAATATGCGTTGGTACGGTTGTTTTTTTACGATATTTTAATTTTCGTGCAAGTTACGAGTTACATTGAAAAAAAGCTCACATAATCGCAGAAAAATTTAAATACCGTAAAAAGTTAACGTACAAACGTCAAACATAGACGTAGATATAATTAAATTGTTACATTGGTTTGAAGTCATTTAAATCAAAGGTTTAGTTTATTTTACTAATAGAGACATTAGTAAATTATTTTAATATAAAACAATAATAATTGTTTATATTATATTTCATTAATTCCTATTACCTACCTATATTGTTGATATTAATTTAATTAAAATTAATTATTAAAGTTATTAATTTTCTTGTACTTTTTTCTAATAGCACATTTTGACTATTGTGTGGTTTATGTAGTCAAGTAATTAATTTGTCTTAAGACTTATTTAAAAATTAAATGTTATTACTTGTTAAATATATCTATAGGCATATGTAGATTATAGGTACGTAGTATTGGTAGGACTACAATTTAGTTATTCCATCCATATGTAAGTAACTGCAGCATACATTAATCCTTACCTGAAGTTATGCGATTATTACCGAACATTATCATATTTTGAATGACATGCAATTTTTTTAATTAAAAGAAAAATGGGTGACTTATCGTATTTTAGGTGATTGACCTTAATGAAGAAGAACTCAATAATAAAATGATTCAAGGAGTGTCTATTAATACCTATTGCTCGTTATAAAAACAAACACATTACCTATATGGGTTTTACAACTTTTGAAAGATTTACTTCATTAATATTAATACACAATATCATTTTTGTAAACAATTTTACTAATTTCATGATTAAAATTGGTTCAAATTAATTTAAATATTGTCTATCTATTATATTATGCCATTCCAATTTTTTTTTCAAAAGTTGTTACCTAGTAAAATAAGCAATTATACGGTGCCCATATATATAATAGTATAGTACAGTAAAATTATATGGTAAATTATAGTAGATTGACATTTTCAACAATCTGAATTTTCATTTCAAGTTTTATTGTGTGAACCTACTTCCGCAGTCACTAAACATTTAGTTATTTTACTTCAAGTATAAATATTTATTATAAAAAGAAGGTATTTCGTTTTTATTCGAATGGATTTAGGTGTTTGTTTTTTCCCCACGACATCCAGTTGACATTGACTCTGAGAGTTTTCACTTTGATCACTCTCCGCTGCCAAACCCGTTTGGGCTATATGCGCGACCACAGGTTTTAAAACCTACTATTGAACACAGGCGACGTGACAAAACGTTCATATAGGTTAACGATTTAATAATTTTAATTTATCTAGTTAAAAAAAAAATGAGCACATTGTATGAGTACAATAACTCGATTTTGGTTTAGGGGTGGATCTGAAGCTTGTTGAAATGAGCGGGGGGTGAGTAGGAATATTTACGAGTGATATATAAAGTACAATGAATACTTGACCACCACAACGCCCCCCCTCCCACCATAAATCTGCCATTGTGTCGGTTGCAGTTGTAGTTGTGCATTACAAATTGCGGATGAAGGGTTTTTTTCCCAAAAATTATGTTGCATTTTGTAGGTTGTTTCTTCGTGACATATGTAGATATTATATATTAATATATTTGTATATACTATTTAGGAAATACACTAATACCTATAGGTATATTACATAAAGGCGGGGGGCGCCCCGATCGTTGACACCACTGGGAGCATGCAAATTGCGCTTAATATAGGTACACAGTACACACATAGTATATATACATATAAATATATGTATATTATGCACAATATTGTATGCCGTTTATATGTACTATGTTTATACTTATATTGAACAGGCGTCATTGTGCTATGAAAATTGGGCAAAACGTATTGTTTGACCAGTAGCGACAAAAGAGCCGGCGTGCACAATGTCCATGAAGGCCGAATACGCGGACGTGCAATGTAGGTACTGGTTTATGCGATAGCAAGGGGAGTTTGTGTGAGGGAGGGGGCAATAGGAGAAACTACCGACAGACAAAAATTTAATAAAATATATAAAAAATGAGCAGGTGTTATCACATGTCTACCTATATATTCTAAAGAGTAAAGATAATGTTTATATTATTAATACCTGCAAGTGATATTAGAAAATTATTTCTGTGTATAAAACCGAGGTTTTTTTATTGAAAACAGTAAATATTAACATTTATTGGACAATTTTAATATTATTAAAAAAATTTCATTATATTTTTCGTTATTCATAAACTATTATATACTCATAACACCTATACACCTAGGTATTATTTTTGTATTATATTTTAACATTGGTCAAAAATAGTCGTTTGCCATTTTCTATTATACTAAATTAATGTGGTTTGGTGTTACGGATGATTGAAATCATCCATAAAACGAAATGTTTCAGTAATTTGTATGTTTTGGGATATGACTATTTGGGGTATTGCTAAAACTCCTATTGATAGTGTAAAACGACTACATAAAATAGTTATTATCATTATTGGGTATTTCTAATGATATCACGTTAAGCGTTTTGTTTAATTTTTAATCCATTGTTCATTTTTGGTATTTGAATCTAATTATTTGTTACAATACTACCTACTGATAATATAATCCACAATACCTATTTCCATAACGATTATTAATATTTAAGTACCTACCTTTTACTATTACACTACTTCCTAAAACGAATAATATATATAATATACAAATATTTTAGTATTTATACCCCAAATCATAATTCATAATGACTCCTTTTTATTTTTTCACATTACACTAATTATATTTATTTAATTCCGAGATAAATTCTTTAGTTTTTATAATGTATGATGAATTAATAGCGTGTAATATTATAAACTTATTTTTGGTTTTATCATGATTGTGCAAGTAATTTTTTTTGTTCGTATATTTATAGAGATATTAATATTATTATTTTATGTATTACAACTAAAAAAAATTAATAGTTATTATCTCCGTCATAAAATAATGCAATAAACTAAGAACACATGGTAAGTAAATTATATATATATATATAATGTAACAGATTTTCAAACATATATCGGAAACATTTTAGCAGTATACAAAATAATGTTTTGAATTTTAATATATTACTTGTATGTGAGTGTGTATAATTTTTGAGGAAAACAATTCGATCGCGATAATGTCAAAAAAGAACTCTAAGGTAATGCTATTATTAGTTGCATACAACATACGTAATTTTCAAAATTATATCTACTGTTTGACCACTAAAATGTTTTTAATTGTACCTAAGTATGTTGAGTATTGACATAATATGTATTAGAGTAAATGTATACAAAGCCCATAGAAATTTCAACTGTTCTTATCGTCTATTTTTTTTTTTATAGAATATTTGATTATATGTTAATTATTTACATGACCTCAATAATTTAGCATTTTATTATAGTGTATATTGAAGATATCTATGTAGTAGCGATTATTTTATCCCCTTATTATAAAGTTTTACAAAAGACATCATTCGTTAACCATATCTACAATATAAATACAATCTAGAAAATGACCTAGTTTTCTTTACCTAGTATTTTGATAATAATATGTATTAACTATTTTAATTCATATAAGTTATAAGTTAGATAAAACTAAAATATATATATTATTATTAATATTCATTGTTTAGTATTAATCTAAAATATGTAGCATAAAAACTCAACATAAAGGCTTCCATTTTAACAAACTAAATTATTAAAAATATAATAGGTTTTGACTTTTCATAAAGCGGTTCTCTTGATGGTTATAATACGTACAAACCATTAACAAAATGTATAAAAAAAATAAAAATACAATGTCTGTGAATTAAAGTTGCTAAATACGTTTAAGTCTTTTAGCTAACTATAACGAAATTTATTCTAATACAAGTCTGGATTATTTTAAGAAAAAAGTAGTTAAGATTACCTTATTTTATCTCCACGAATAGAAAAAAAACGTTTAGACTATTCGCATTTTAGTATTTTACTGAAAATTACGAATAAAATATAATACGTTAGTGTAGTGTTTAGAGTTTTTATACCAAACATGGAGTGCGCATAATTGTGTTACATTATTTGTTTGTAATCGTGTAAATATAATTTGTGGTTCCGGGGACACGGACCGTCCTTGTGCCACAACTAACGTCTCATAATAATCAAATACCGTATAATATGACACATTATACCCATATTTGAGCCCCTTCCCCCCTATCACCGTGGGTACGACCTCCGATCGCTGCATGGTAGTAGGACACCGGTTCATTGGATGTGCAAAGCCGAAGATTCTGAGATCAAAGTTCACTGTGTGTTGATTATGTTGCGTATATATATTTTTGACTTGAACACGCGTCTATGCAACAACAATAAAAAAACTTACTATTATATAGTATTACCATCATACACTGATACACGTGTGCGTGTATAGGTAGGCACACACGTGTTTTTTACCAGTTATTACGAAATTACATTTTTTCTTATTTTTATGTAACAAGTAATTTACGGGATCACCGACATATCCTTCAATTATAAGTTCTAAGCCGACGGGTACACGCCCAACGACAACTTACTCCTCTCATAATATAGTTATACACACAAGTAACTATATACGAGTAAGCCGGTCTCGTTTCTGCAGAAACTGTCAAGACTCGCGGGTTGTTGTTTTATTTCCATTGTTCTCACACTACCGGGTAACACAATATAAAAGGATGTGTCAATACGGTTCGGAAGAGGATCGGCTCTATTGTGGCGGGCTACATTATAATGTAGATAAAAATGCTTTTTTGAAAAAAATTTAAACCTAATAATAATAATTGGTTGACCTCAAATAACCCATTTATGTTCATTAAACCCATCCCGTTTGTTCGCGCCTCTTGTTTGGATTGTATATAATTCTATATTGTATATTATGTAGGTACCTACCTACCTATACACGTTGGAGGTACCTCGGCCGCGTCACGCACGCCAAGAACCATGTATGTTTTATAAATTATAAGACGTGTATTTAACCCAAATATTATATTTTGTTAAAACCTAAAGGAAAAAGATTTAGTTTGTAAGTATAATGTATATTATCATTTGTGTGAATTTAATCTCACACTATACTATATGTTATCGATCTAAATTAGATTTTAATATACCAATTATACATCATTAATTCTAAGTAAACACATATTATAATTTATAATGCCTTGATTATTTTAAATTAAACTTAAATAGATAATAGTGCTAATTTGATTTTTAGTTTTAAATTTGTGTTTTTGGTAAGGAAATAAATTGTATTTAAAAGTCTAAACTGCCCGTCATACACTGATTGAAGCAATCTTAGTTCAAAATGTGTGACTGACATATTATATATATTATATAAACATACTAAGTAGCTAAATAAATATTAGTATTCGATTAGTAATACAGGACGGAAATATTTAATTAGTTGATATAAATATTATACATTTTTTTTTACAATAGTTTTTTTTGTTAAAGTTACAATTTTTCATATATTGTTGTGATATTATTTTTAAAAATCATTTTGTATGGTACAATTGTAGGGTAGTAATGTGGTGGTGGTAGGGTTTGGAACAGTGAGTTTTTACATGTGAGTGTTTAGCAGAATTTTTATGTGGGCATTTGTAGGTATCTGTCATGCCCGGGTGGGGAATAGCCGCCTTTCTCTCCGGACACCGTGACTGCTGGAAGAAAAATGCATTATTTAAAAATATATTATTTTTTTATTGTTTGAACTAACAGGCGTTAGGGCCCGTCACCCGCCTACCATGGGGGCAAATAGTTATTTTTTCATTGGTTGGGGACCGGCCCAGTGGCCCACAACCATGTATTGGCTCCTGAGCCCCCTTAAGGTCTTTAATTTATCACCAAATTAAAGATATTATACTATATAAATATTATTTTAAATTATAGTAAGTTGTCCAACCAGAAATCTCCTTTGAAATTGAATATTTAGCATTATTTCTTCTAGAAAAGGGTCACCACTCATCAGACACAAAAGTGGTAAACTTTGTGGAAAATTTAAAAGGGTAATATGTAAGGTAGAATATAAGCTTATGTATAATAATTATAAATAATTTTAGTGTCGCCCCCTCCCCCCCCCAAAAAAAAAGCCTACAGTTCTACATAACAAATTATAATAATACAGATACACAACTGTTATTATCAAATGTAATGCAAAATATTTTGACGATGGTTATCTATTAAAGTATATAACCGTCGTCATAATATTATGACTGAACTGCACATATTTTAATTTAAACATTTACCTGTTCGGCTGTAAGTTGGCATAACAATTAATATTAAAACATTCAAATCGAATTCTATTTCATCATTAGTTTATGGTAGGATAACGATTCTTAAAAAATAAATGGTTTTTAATTTAAATGATGAATACCTGCTTAAGAATGTATTGGTGATTTAATTACAATAAAAATACATTCATTATAATTTATAAGTAATTTATAACGAAACATGTCTAATTTAATCCTTCAAGTATAAAAAATTTAAATCTAGAGTCACTAAACCAAGCCGGTTTTATACATTTTTATAATAAAACTAAAGTTATCTCAATATAAAAATAACACTTAATAATTTCTAAAGTGTTGCTATGTCTGTGCATGTCGTGGTTAAGTTTACTAAAACCATCAAAAATAGTAATTCGGTATCTTGTTTGATCTTACATTTTTATATATAACACTATAGAAGTATTGGAATTAATAGGAATTTTATAAAACAATTTCTGACTAACTATAAAACGATAGAGGTCATAAATTAAGATGTGCGCGTGAAAATATCCAATCTTTATTTTCTATATTCATAGAGTATGCGTGACAAGACTAAAACATTTGCTTTCTGAAATGTATTTAGGTTTAGGCAGTCATATGCACTTAATGGATGGTTTCCAACACACAACAATCGTACATAATAAAAACTATAATTATTATAGGTACAGGAACATAATGTATAGTATTGTAATTTGTAATATAATGAAACATATTTTCTAGGAAATAACTAGGTAAATAAAACTTCTCTAATTTTATTTAATTTTGAAGTCAAACTATTAATCTTTGTTTTAAATATTTTTTATGTACAAAAATAATTTATAATTTTTATTGAAATAAAATTATTTTTACTACATAGAAAATTACTTTCAAACTATTTTTGAACAATACGTATACTTACGTGAAATTAAAAATTAAAATTGTATAGATTCTCAAATGTCTTACTATTAGGTTCTAAGCTCTTATATCTATATGAACTACAAAAATATATGACAGTATATTTTTTTGGAACTATTAGTTTTTTATACTAAAAATTACCTACATCATATATTTTCTAATTTTCTAGGACAGTCATATTTTCCAATGCTATTTTAGGATAATATTTAAATAGGGAGACAAAAAATAAAGGTTTACTTTCTATTTGTAAGAATTGATGTTATTTTTCCGACTCCAAGGCTATGAATCTTATTGTATTATGTATTATCTACCCGCTAACCTTTGCCATGCTACGATATTATTATTGTAACAAAAATATGATTTCATCATGATTTCAAGGACATATTTTGTAAAAAATCTTTGTTTGTCGCTTTTTGGTGCTGCATATTGTATGCATTGTTTGTTTGATAGATGTTTTCACATTAGAGTTTTCCGTTAAACACACGTGTTTCTGAAATAATCATCAAATTTAGATGTTGAGTTAATTGGTGAATATAAATTAGTGTTAATGCTTTCATAATAATGTAACCTAGATGACTATAATTAACGATATGCCATACTGCATAATTGTAAGTTATATATTGTGATATTATATATATATTTTTTCTGGATAGCATATAAGTGCTAAGAAATTATCAAATTTTAGACAAACTATTACTTGAGTGAAACTAATTTAAGGTCAACATTTTTATAAATTTTTCAAAAACAATAAAATTGTAGTAAACCTAGAAATTAAACTCATAGGTATTTAACGACATTTAACGACATTTATAATATTATAATATATTTATAATAATTCTGGAGAATATAATAATATCAGAAATATGCCTACTGATTATTTACCTTTACATTTTCATGCACTAGGTACGAGTATATTATATACTATATATGATACACGTGTGATATATATCACATATAGTGCACTATATGTGATATATATCACATATAGTGCACTATATTTATGTATATAATATATAATTTTGAAAAAACCAGCGTATATTATAATATAAATAATATTTTTGGGAGTGCGTATAAACCTGGAATTTAAATACTTAGAATGTACAGTAAAAAAATACAGTGAAAAGTATAAAAAAGTATAACGATGAGGCACTATTACGTATCTACTATATACCTATCCTAAACGCCAAAACGCAGCTAACGTCTTAACATTTTTACTAGCAATAAGTTATAGTATTATTCCTTTTCTTGCTCTTCATATTGTTTTTCATTATATTGAGCTGTACGTGACTCTCTTAAAGTTAGCCACCCCTGATATATATATTATATCCTGTATTCCTGTATCCTGGCCAAGGTGAGGGATGTTAGATATGGATAAATTACAGTTCTCTTGCCTTTTATTCGATTTTCGTTATGACTTTTGTCTGACATTGTTTGGTCTACATGGTACCTACATGACAAGTATTATCGCAAATATTTTGTACTGTCAGCAGTTTTAAATAGCTATAGGGAGTCTATACCTTGCTATATTGTGTTGATAGAAATATATAAACAACGTACACCGTATACTTTACCGCATCTTATACTAACAATGATATAGGTACCTAGGTTCTAAAAAAATGTACCTATTATATACATATAGTATGTACGTTATTCTCCTTAATACTTGTTATTGTTTAGCCACTGTAGGTACTTATATATATTATATTACATATATTAATAAAATTAATCGTAATAAAATAAAATTTATTTAAAATTTGTATATTTTTATTTGTCTCAATAAAAAAACTTTATTCAATATCTCTTAATAAAATGCATTTTGATGAATTTTAGCTTATATAACATTTAGAATAAATAAATAAAATGTTGAAAACGGCTTTACAGCGTTTTATAGCAAATAAACTCTTTATTTAATGTTAATAATGGTACCTAGTAATATTGTAAGATATGACTTATGATGTTATTTATATTCATTGCTAAAAATCTGTGGCTCGTGCTGAGTCGTGCAGTGTTTAAATAAAAAAAATATGTGCTTCTCGAAAATAGTCAAACAGTATTAGGTTTTGAACGCTAATACAAAGGGATGGCTGCCAAATATTTTTCTGGCTATAAAAGATCATTTTGTTCTGTATATATTATATACATATATCCATCCCCATTCTGAGTACACTTATATTTAATTTACCTTTTACTAATTACCTTTTGGCTTTTAGATTTTTCAGTATTTCTATTATTTTACAGTTATAGCCTTATATGTACTGTTATGGTATTATGGTACCTATATGGCTATTTATTTTCATTGCAATACATTTGTCCATGCCCCGTGATCTATGCTTGGCCAAGAAGAGGGATTTTGATGATAATATTATTGCCCTGGAAACCCGTTGAACTATAGTAGGTAAAGTTAACTTCCCACTAATGATCGTAACTTCAACGTGGGTATAGGAAACGATCATCATTACTTCAAAACTGGATGACTGTATCGTGGAACGAAATAAATGGGTGAACAATCTAATTACGAGTGGAGCTATAATATTTTGCTTGCAGATCGGCGTGAAACAAATTGTTTGCATTCGTTTTTCATTGCGTTTGTGTGACCTACACCGCTAGCAGTAACATCACAGTACGTCGCGTTCATTTTTTTCCACTACTTATTATAATATATGCTATTTCACTAGTACTATAATTATTGTTATACGTAGGTATTGTATCGTACTATGGTCTACCAGTCATCGTCTGTTTGTGTGCAAGCGAATAACGCGTGCGAGTTCGTCTGCTGCATTAATTCGTAGTTTTCATTTCCAAATGGTATAATACGTGCCCAACGTGCTAAATGTGATCCGTGAAATTGATTTTCTCTCTAATGTAAACTGACATTAGCGGACAGCTTATGTGTGTGTGTGTGTAATGAGATCGTTCATTATTCTTTGATTATATATTTAATAAACGTACAATTGTGCATATTATGCATTGTTGGATATGTGTAAGATTCATTTATTCATTAGTCATTACCGATGGTTGTCTTTATTTCTAATCTGTATCTTATAACACAGCGCTGATTATATTTTTAGCCAATATACGATAATAGAGAATAATTCATTTGTTTCGTGTACTCTAGACCAGAGGTTCCCAAACTTTTTTGTCTCCTAAACCACGTGCCAATTTTTTTTCTTTTTCAAAGACACTCCAATATTGAATTTTTAAAATTTTATCAAAAAATCAATCGGTTCTTGACAGTTAACTTGGTGCTACTTACATGAATAGGATTTACTGTGGAGTGAAAAATTAACATAACTGTAACATTCTGAATAAATATACAAAAAATCAATAATTTTAATTGAAGGGATGATGAGCCAGATGCTTAAACAGTTGATTTTTAATATTTGACTTAAAATTAGTCAGGTTTAACATTATATCTCCTCTAGTTCTCTACCATCAATATCCAATTTGTTTCTTTTTTTGAAAAAAAGATTGGTAACCGTGCTAAAATCTTTTTCCGTGAGGTATGACGTTGGACTAGAGTCTAGACTGTCTTAGTGAAGACGACACTGTATAATATTATGTTTGATTTTCCGTCTCTTATAGAGTTTAAATGTACTTACCTATATTTTTATGTCTCTAAGACAATTAATTACGAAAATGAAACTGATAACTTATATTGTTGCAGTGAAAACTAATGTATTAACTTAATATTCAGTGTTCATTAATGAAATAATTGATGACATATAATTTCGTAACCTCATGTATTTGTATTCATTGTACAAGTTGATTGATATGAATTATATACCTACCCACTCGTTGATTTGATATAAATCAATTGCATATTTTATTACTTGTCAGATTTACTTAACATCAGTATTGTTAAAAATGATTTCAAGTATTAATTATAAAGTTAAAACACGTCCTAATATATATTAGGTTGGTATTAATTTAATAATAATCAAATGTCTATTGATTTCCAATACCTAACATTTAAAAACCTCAACATTTTCTCTCGTAAAACGAAATGACTCAATTGGCCTATATTTATATTATAGCATAAGCTATAACAATAAATTTTTAGGTATACGTTTGTGGTTAATTTCAAATATTATAATGATTTCGTCAGTTGTATACTTGGGTAAAATAGCTAAATAATCATCAGTTTAAAAATTATTCTTAGACATCACAAAAAGTGCTTCAAACTGACTAAATAATTAAATCCTAATGCTATTTAATATTAGTATCTTACAACTTAACGTTATTTTATTACGTAAATATAGTACGTGATTTTCGTTTTAATTTAGTATTTGTCAGTTTATCTTTACAACTTTTCTTTATGTACCTACAACGGAATGGAAAACACAATAAGAATAAACCTACATATAACTAACAAAAAAGTATTAAATTTATCATTATCAATTACCTACTATTTTTTTTTTTTTATGTGTGAATGTACGATAGTTACAATTTTTTTTAACCTATTAACTGTACAATCTGTAAACTATTATTTTTTACAATAAGCACAAGTGATGTTGCTGATTTATAAATAATATTAAAAAAATAGAATAAAAATCATTAAATTAAATGTATAACATTTCAGATAAGCCATAGCTATCCATTTATAGAATTTCATAAATTATAATTTAAAATGTAATAATCTCTATATTATATTATTACAATAACTAAATAATTTAACATTTTTTGAGAGTTAATATACGTACGAATGATGTGATTTGATGACATTGTATCACTCTTGTATTGATAGAATTTCTTTTAAATTTGAGTAATTTATTACATCTTATTTTAAAATGCCTTAATTCTACAGTTTTAGCTATTTACATACAATTTCTTGTTATAAGCAAATTAAATTATTTTAATGCAAATTACTATTTCAAAAATAGTATTACTTAGTAACAATATATTATTTAAATGTATAATATTTAATAAATATCTTGATACATAATACATTTTGTATTAAAATAATTGCAATATAATTTATTATTGAATATTGATACAATAGATAGGTAGTAATTTGTTTTTTGATTATTCAAAAATAGATTATACATGCCATATTTTTATTATATTTCCATTTAAAAGTTAAAATTAATTGATTTTATAATGTTTACAAGTTTTTAATGTTGGTACTTAAAGCTTACCAATCGCACTAACCCGAGAAAATGTTATGCATTCACATTGTAAGCATGAACAACAATAGAAATGTTCAAGCCATAAATACAATTGGCGAATAATTTAAACGAAAGAAGTACAAAAGGTCATGAATCATGATGATTGTTAAATAGAAATGTACCTATTTAAAAAAACATGAATGGTAGCAATTAAATACTCAGTTGATTGGCCTTTCGTTTATTTCAACAATTTTAGTTTTAGTTAACTTGAAAGATTGAAAGTGTAAGCTTTGTAATGTATATATATTTATGTAATTTATATTTATTAAACTTAAAAATTTATTACACCCTTTTTATGATTTACAAGGTAGGTACCTATGAATAAATATTAAAAAAACGTCAGTATTAGTCTTATTTTGTGACTGGCGAAAATTGGACAGTGGTTAAAAATATACTTTATTAACGGTATTAACACATTTTAAGGAAATAAGCAACTTTTTTACATATCTATTTTAAAAATAAGATCTACGGTAGTTTTTAAAAACTGGCACTTTTGATCTTAAAATGAAGCTAAACGTAGGGATATCATAATATGTAGTGTCCATATGCATATGTAGCATAAGGTCAAACTCATAATATAATATATTAATAAAAGTAATTTTTTCTATTACTTTTTTTCACCTTATAGGGTAAATACTTAATACTGTATTAAAGGACCCGCTGCCATAAATTGCTTTCTTTCTTCGTTGGTGTATAAATCACCCGAGTAAATTAACAGAAAAACTAAGTGAAAGCCTCGTGAGACTTGCCATCCATGCGCATATATGCTCATAACATTATAGCAACCTCCCCTCCTCTTTGTATACTATAATATATCTCAACAACTGGTATAGGCATCATATATAGCTGTTTAAACGCATACAAATAAGTATATATAATATATATAATATATTTATGTATAGTACACAAATACGTATAGTTATATTATAGTATGCAGTATACACACTATTCTACTAAGTGATGTGTTCTTATCGTCTATACACCTACTATCATTATTCATTACTATCAGTCATATATATATATAGTTCTTATATGAAACACTGGCAAATAAAAATGTTGCTTATAAGTTATTATCGATTTGTAAAAGTACCCCCAACGACCAATGCATATTTTATTCTCCTAAATATTGTACATTATACAACAAATATTCGGCCATACCTACATAATCAAACACTATTGGTATAAATATATTGTATAATATTACAGAATAATTTATTAGAATATTTATTTAAATATTTTTTTTTGATTTCCAAGTATGTTTAATCTAGGTATTTGCTTAAAATATAAACAGTACCTATTGTGTTCATCAAGAACATATTTTGCAGACCTCATATTATTATTATTGTGTCTAAAATCTTTGATAATGTACAATAGTCGTATTAATGACTAATGTTTATAATAACATCGTCAGCATAATGTGTCGAAGCCAAATTCAATGATAATTTATGCATTTTTCGGTCAGTGGAATGGGCACCTTATACGAATCCGATAATCTAAAATGTATTAAACTCGATCGGACATGTAAAGTACCTACTCATTTCACAAAATAAACTTGGCAGTCGTACAGAGACAAGTATTAACTACAAAGTAGGTAGGTAACACAATACTATTTCATGTTGACATTTGTACCAGTCGAAAGAAGTTTTCGTTAATGAAAGTGCTCGGAATGCAAACGTGCCCTACAACCACTTATGGGTTATACGCGCATGAGATAATATAATGAGTCACATTATATTGTGCATGTACATTTAATATTACATATTTCAGACCCATCTAGTATAAGACAGCCTCTAAAACAAAATAAAACCATAACATAATATGCTCGCGTGCGCTGTTTTAAATACAAAATTATGATAATGCGCAGGTCGTAATACGAGTTGTGCATTATATCTAGGCGACTTTAATACAACATGATAATACTCGTGTACGATACAACTAATATATTTATTCAAGAATTGCATACGAAATGTTACAGCATGATTCGTGTGTTTCGTTCCTTTTTTCCCGTAGATACATGTTTCTCACCGTCGTCGCTGTTGTATCAGGAAAACTGAAGTCTTACGTAGGTAACCCAGACGTAACTACTTTATAGTTTATACAATAATTCTACCAACTATACTGGGTGTAACGATTATTGTAACAATGTACACACACATTATTTTGAAAAATATGAACTTTTTATTAACAAGTTCCAAATTTTTGTGTTTAAAAAATTATCTTTATGGGGATCAGAAAATCTATAAAAGAGTTAATACTTTTTGAGATGATGGCTGATGAGTGTTTACATCTGTTAAAAGAATGGCCCAGTGTATAAATATATTCACATACATAAACATGTTACACCTGTGACCTGTGTATAGCGCTTGCCAGAGGCGCAAACTAATTTGAATTATGGGGGGGGGGCAAAGTATTCAATACCCACCCACCTATAAAGCCACCTCGCCTTATATACTGTACATTGTTGCAAGGAAATTATTTTGAGGAAATGGTTTCCTTTTATTGGTCAAAGTGGTCGTCAAGTATAAAAGAATGCAACTCTCCCGCGCATCGGTCATTGTCGTGTTTTTTGTGTAGGATGAATGTATGATAGAACAGTATTTATTAATTTACTATCTTTCTTTTCATACTCAATCGTTGGATTTCAAAATATTGTACTTAAATAATTTACCACATACAAATTAGACAAAAACAAAAAGCTTTTAAAATTCAAAAATTAACTTATATAAACATAGACAATTAAATATTATTGCTATTGTTTGTAATCAATCAAACAACAAAGTATTAAGACCTAAAGTTTGAAATCGCATCTGTGACCTAATCTTTGATTTAAGATATTAGTCGTAACTTATGAATTATACCTATCATAGATGTGAATGATTTAGTGGTAAATCTACCTTCCAAGGTACCTATATCTCATCAATTATCATCATAG
>NC_042496.1:11026834-11074723 GCF_005508785.2 Acyrthosiphon pisum | reverse complement strand
GTACCCCCCAAACAAAAATCTTTTTTTATATTGGTATTTTGTTTTGGGAAAATTGTTGTGATAAGAGACTTTCGGCAAACTGCCGACGGTACGAATAATATATTATATAGCACAACAAGTTGACAAAATTATCGTCAATAGCAATTTTATCATAGGTAGGCCTCGATAACTATTACTGAAATAATAAACAATTATAAAATCGACAAAAACAGCGATAACGACGTCGAGTGGATTTTATTTTATGAATTATTATAACAGTCTAATATAAAACTATTGCAACTATTTATAACTAATACCAATTTGAAACAAAATAAAAATGACGTTTAGTTTAACTAATAACTTGTAATTTGTATCATAAATATATTTTAACCCCCCCCTCCCCCCCAGAAAAAAATCGTATCTACGTCGCTTTTTCCAAGATAGACAATCTAATCCCCGATCCAATCTCGGGGGGGGGGGTGGGGGCGATATTGTTCGCTACTTTTTTGATAACACTAACAAGGGCAGAGGTGCTACTACACTTATAAATTATAATACCCCACCCCTCCATACGTGTCTGTTCGTTATTACTTTATAATGATTTAATTTACAACAGAATAATATGATATTTTATATATTATATTGTCATTTTATATATAGGCGGATTATGCAACCGGCTTATAGTTGCCTGGCGCCACCACGTCTCCGGGAAAAACGCTGCACATAGATCTATAGTAGGTACCAACTATAATACCTATATACCTACTATACGCTCACACACGTCACAATGTCATATTCGAATTCGCTCTGACAAGACGGTCCGTTATTGTAACACAGACGACTGACAGTTGTAATAATAACAATAACAATATGACCTGCCATATTATAATGTACCTACCTACATTGGCATTGTTCGAAATGAAACGGTGGGACGATTGTCATCGCCATGGATAATAGAGCGTTATAATTAATATAATGATCTATAATATGATGTTACAGTGGTCAGCGGAAACAACATCTCTAATAACTCGTATAAAAATCGATCTACCCCTTAAGCCGGGACTAGATCCAATATTTCAGTAGACTACTATTTCTAGAGATGGGAGCTTGGTAAATAGGTATATCTGGTAAATTTTACCGATCATTTTTTTACCGTTTTAAAATTCGAGTGACCACTCATTTCAATTGTTTTTATATGCACAACAACGCTATAGTGACATCCATATTTCCACAATGCATGATATAAACATAACTAGTTATATACCTATTAATATTTATATAATGCACATGAAATCTTCCAGCAAATAACTATTACCAAGACAATTTTGAACACCATCATCTCTGATTTACTTTGAATAATATTTTTAGTCCAATATAACTAATATAAGTTGGAGGTGCTAAGCACCCCCTGGTACCCCTGTTTGTGCGACAAGACAAACTTATAAATTATAATATATATAAATATAATACTTGTAGTAAGGAGTGGACGAGTGGTACATAATTGGTTAAATGGTTAGCTTAGTTATAAAAATGTTATTGAGTTCGTATTAAACTTACTAAATAAGAATATTATACAGTATTAAAAAATGTACGTACATTTACGTAAATTTACGTAAAATTTACCGAAAAAAAATTTATTGTAAAATTCCCATCTCTAACTATTTCACGAGAAAAAAATTTACTTATTTAAAATAATTCACTATTATATTTGTAAACGTACGGTATAACTTATACGTATAAACTATAAAGTGTAAACAGTGTAGGGACTTAGCACTTGAAACTATCACAATTCGTGGTACTAAAAAACGTATTCAATATATTTTTATTGATACTATTTATGAAGTCAATACAAGTTCTAAAAGATAGGGTTCTTGTAATTATAAGTTATACGAAATCAAAAAATAATATTTTCACATAATACCTACTGCAGTAAATACAGTTGAAAATCGATATTTTTTAGAATCGGGATTAGAAAGAAAAACGTGTCATGTAAAAATATTGAAATTGAAATTAATATTTTTAATTTCAAAGTTACAACTGCCAACTGTATAGTTAATAGTATGGATTAATCACGATAAAACAATAAACCAAAAAAACTATTAAAATAATTTCCACCAGAATATTCAGACATTTGTTGAAATATAATTACATATTTCTATTATTTTTACCATCATTCGTGATTAAACATATGTGCCAAAAATTACTTATCAAATAAGTAAGAATTATTTGCCATTACTCATTAGCGTATAAACGTTCAATGTTGGTTGAAATATAATAGGTACATTTTGTTAATATTTCATTAAAAAAAAAACATTCGAGATATATTATATTTGTACTTAGTTGAGTATTTAAGTTAGACAATCACAATTTAATTAACCTAACCGTATATATTATTAGTACCATTTATTAATATTATGTATTCAGTTTTTAGTTCAAAAAGTGTGTTTAATTTTTGACTGATATACCTATATGGCTATATATATTATATATAGACTTTTGAGTATTATTAATTGCTCTTATTTTATACATTTTTGTATATTTTGACGGTACAGTGTGTCTTCGGCTTAGAAAAATTGAGTGATATGATCATAATATGATATTGCTCATTATAAAATTAGTTAAAATCCTTCCTATCTTATTTACCGTTTACAGTATTATTATTCCATGGCTTTCGCAGACGATGGAAGAGCGTGATGTAGGTATACTAGGTTAGGTGATAATCACTATATTGTGGTTACTACTTACTAGTATATAACCGTACTAGATAACCATATACACTACCTATCTACATTCTACCTGTAATGTAAGCTAGGTCTCTACATCACTAGTCACTACCACTACGCCATTCCAGTGGTAGATCTACTAAAGACAGCCTAAACTACTTTAAATTATAGAGACCTGCGACAAACATTACCCGAAGTACGCCCCGAAAATTACACCTATATGGCTATATGATTATGATTTATCGCATTCATTATTTAAAAAAATACCACAATCGTACAATATTCGTACTTTTAATGAAGTTCAATTGATTCATAATAAAAGCATGAGCACAATGTAACATTTTAGTATATTATTTTGTAGAACAAAAAATAACTGCCCAAGGCAATATGTGGAGAGAGCCGAAGCCGTTTGGAATTATAAATGTCGGTAGGTAGTTTCCAGTTTTACTATAATATTATACCTACATTTCGCTGTCACTGAAAATATAACAGCAACCTACGCGGTATACCTAAGCTATACAGTTGACGATAATTTCTCTGTAGGCACTTAAACTATTACATCCATTACATTTTAAAGACTTTAAAATTGTTTTAAACATAGTTCATTTCCATCTTGTTCCAATACGATAATAATGTTAAATACTTGTTTTTACTCACATAGGTGCATTGTCACGTATGATTGTCAGTCTTACGTGTTCAAACAATGTTTCTAATAAAAATCTATTAAAATATTTATAAAATTTAATTAGTGAGACAAATCGTTATGTAAAACATATTCAGTTATAAATTGAAAATTTACATTAATCATAAATCTTATATAAGATTAATAAATGTCTATACAGAGGGATTATTTTAACAGTTGTACTTTTTCTGCCTCAAGTTTTTTTTTTTGAGGAATGCCACTGCATACATTTTTAATTTTATGTTACAGAGAAAAATGTTTTTCTGTAAATTTCAAAGTAAAAAATTTCGAACGAGTGGCTATTAGTTATAACTTATAACTTATAAGTACTTAAATTTCTAATAAACGGAGTAGTAGACAAAATTGTTACGTGCAGGTATCCTTGTGTCACTCCAATTCGCTCATCTAAACTTTAAAGTTTAAATACTTAATGTGTCCAATAGTGCATAAAATCTACCTGGTAAGTATTAATTTTACAATTTTATATTTAGGTTCAGCATAAATATTAAATAGCGTATATAATTTTGATAATATATTTTATATTATTACTAAGGCAAAACTTTGGAAAAGGATAAATTAGGTTATACAACTATTATAATCAAAAAAATATTTTCTTTAATTTTTAATATATTTAGGGAAAGTAAAAAGTTATGAATGATCATAGGTACGTATTTTAAAATGATATAGTTATTTTATTATAATTATTATTTTGTCGTGAACGTTTAAACAATAAGAAAACGGTATATTTCGTGCATTATAATTTGTGTAATTTGAACTTTTAAAGTGTTTTATGAATTATATTATTATTTTAGTAAAATTACAAATTGATGGTACTTAATAAGAAATAATTACTAACCTTAAACTATTGATATATCCATAAAGAAATACCGATTGACTTCACATGATTACTACACATACCTAAATATAGTGATTTAATTTTTTTTTCGCATAAATGGATAATATATGTATTTATAATAAAGATTGTATATTATGTAATATAGAAATTGTATCTTTGGTTTCATAATCATTTAATTTAACTACGGAACTTGAAATATAACATGCATCATTTTGAATGTTATATATTTAAATTGTTATCTTAAATAAATATTTATGTTTCTTAATATGGTTTTTTTATTTTTATAATTAATGATGCCTTGTATAATCCATTCATTTTTGGGTATAGCTATATACCATTAGCCATAATTTACCCAAAAACTTTTCATTCGAATTTTGATTAAGATGTTTAACGTTTTCAAAATGAAATTAATTGCTATATCAATTTACAGTAAAAAATGTTCTGATCTGAAAAAAAATAGTTTGTATACGACCAAAAAACACTCTTAAATGCCATAAAAATCTAAATAAGTCCATTATTAAAAGATAAAAGGGGATGATTGTCCCTGGTGATATCTTTGTATATGAGTTGTAAAAAAAATATAAGCAATAGCGTTTGGTACTTCGTTAGGGTGCCCCTGCCGCTATATACACAGTATAGGTACAACGTACACGGGTCCTGTAATGTTCTATAGAATTTATCCGGCAGTGTATAATTATTATATTTATTATCATATTTTGTTTACGTGTTTTGAATATTCAAGCAGTTAACCGATAGATTTGTTTTTGTAGACTGTTGTTATTAAAAAAAATCATCAAAAAGCCGCCGACGCGCCTACCTCCATAATAATGGATTCCATAATGTAACACAGGGTGGTCTCATTAACATTAGCCACGCAGTATCCCCACTTGGACTGTTAACAGAAGAAAATGTTGTTTCGTCGAACATAGCTTTAAATCGTATTATATTTCATTTATTAAAATAACTTTATAAACTTGATATTACATTATAAATCAAAGCTGTAATATAATAATGTACGCAACATAATGTAAATTATAATTATACTTGAAATTTAATATCGTAGATCGGTCTTCATATGATATAATAATTAATTACTATTTTTTGCGTAAAATAATATAATGTACCTTATGTTACATATATTACGAAACAATTAATTCGAACATCAAAATTACTTTTTGTATTATTCGTATTTATATTTAATGTAGGATATGTGAAGTTGAGTATATTCAGAACGTTCATAATATTATTATACAATTATGATAGCTCCTGTAAGCTGTAGAACTGCAGAAGTCCAACAAATAATATAAAAAAATCGTTTTCGGCCAATCATTAGTAACAAGACCAACACCCTGTATAAAATTATTAACCTTGGTAAAATACTATGATAATAGGTATATAGGTACTTTATACATCATATCATACTGTATATAGGTATATTTTTTTGTTAAGTACGATTTGATGTTCGCACGACACCCGAAAAACACAACCAGATATTTTATTTAGTTGCACGTAATATTATAATAGGCGCCAGTCCGGCCGTCTAGTCAGTTGTAATCACTTCGCACGCCGACTCGCGACTGTTGCCGCCGCCGCCTCCTCCATCACACGCATTATACGGCATACCTATGTAGACTATGTTATAGTACGCGAGTGTAACATTATTATCCCGAGAGAGTCTATCGGCGTTTATAACTTTTAATATTATTTTTACTCCGACCTCTGCTCAACGATTCGTTTTCCATCATACTTACGTAACACCGCGACCGGGGAGCATCGACTGCACACAGAGGGGCGGACACGGCGATTGCGGCTTTGGATGTACGAACTCGCACATCATTATGTACACGCCCAAATCTGTCACAAACGTGTGTTATATTATTGTTATATAATAAAATATCTATTATTATTATTATTATTAAAATAGCCACGGTACTCACAGAAATACGGCATGCCATGGTTTATGTATGGTCCGCCGTGTGGTGTACAGTGTACAGTGTACACCCCTGAGAATTTTTATCTCCCATCTCGGGTATTTTTATATAATATGCATGTAAGTTCCGACATAGATACACGGTCCCAAAGGATTTCATTATACTTTATAGTGATTATTCTTTTACATTATAGCTGACAAAATGTTGTCGCAGTGATTTAGCAATAATAGACGTATTATTCAATAACAGCTGTAATGGTATAATTTATATTTTATTAGATATTTTTTTTTTAACATTCGTTTTATATTTTTAATTGAACATTATATTCACTGTATTTCAAATTCAAAATAGAATAGTATAATTTTGATTAACGCCAATAAATATTCTGTTGGTAAAAACGATGTATGTATTTTACGATAATATTATAGTTTGTTTATTTCGCCAACCGGTCAGTGACTTGGCAGGTTCAGAACACCCAACACGCAATTAATATCAGCGTGTTTAATGGAAAGTTATACTATACATAAGATACTGATACTTATTTTATCCATATCTTATATTTCAAACGTGTGATAAATGTCCGATCACCAAATTTCACCTTTATATTTTTATGTTCGTCAACAATAAGTTAGCCTAAGTTTAGTTCTCAAAGTATGAACTCATTTGTTAATTTTTTTATTGACATTTATACATGTTTAGTTTTATGCATTTCTCACTTTCTAAAATAAATGTTGTATTTTTACTAAAACTATTACATATCATAATATAATATATCTCTGTGTTGAAGTAAACAATATAAAAATATTAAGTACACTTGTACCCTATAGGACATTAATTTTATGATTCATATATATTACTATTTTATTGCACATTAGTTCGGTGAAATTTAAAACTGTTCGTTTAAAGGTATATATTTAAGCTACTAAGTTATATACTTAAACGTATATATAGTTTTACCTGAACACGGTTAGGCGTCTTCTTGGAGGAACTAACACGGGCACGGCCCACCCCTACAGAGTATGAATTTAACATTTTAATATCAAAAATAAAGATAGTCGTCCAGCACAATGGAAGTTCCATACCTACCTCCCTTTCACAAAATCTTTTCGCTATAATTTAGGTGGGCCTCAGAACAAAATAAAGGTGGGACCCAGTTGGAATTTCCTGATTAAACGATGGTTAAATCTGCTACTGACCCACCCTGCGTGTAGGTCAGTCAGAATGTGATAATGCAGCCGATATATGGGATTTCAACGCACGACGCTACAATATTCAACGTCAAACACTAAAGTAGTAATTTTTAATCAACCATTATATGATATAACCATCACAAGCTCCCCGAATCCTGTCCTAATCACCTAATAGATGTGTTCGCATTATGAACGTATATATTACCCATAATATATCCAATTCGTTCTATTCCAATCAAAAATTGTTTTTTCCCTTGACTTAACGCAACGATTTTGTGATAGCACCTAAGCACCATATACACATATATTATACACGGAAACGTTGAAAATATTTTTCAAGGGCTGTAATTAAAATCAAAAAAATGTCTATTATCGCATCCGTTTCCATGTTTACGATCTCCGTTTATTTTATCCACGTTGGGTTTTAAGATTTAATGTTTTATGTGTATGATATGAATGCCGCGGCCATAGGTTATTACGGATGATTGCAGATGAATAGACCAACCCCTCCCCCCCCTGAACCGAAATTGAATATCCCGGATAACCTAACGACAGACATATGCGCTGTATCTACGCCCTCCCTACAGAGTCCTTACAGATGATTGTATGTTTTGAGATTTTTATATATTGACATTAATTAATATAAATTCTTATTGTTTATAAAGGATCACGTCATCACAGAACAACACTGCTTTTTGATTTTTGTAAAATCTCTAAGCTTCATATCTTTTCATTTAATCACGAATTTATACAAATTTTGACTTTGGATTTTGAGCAAAGCAATGCATGTATTGATTTTACATGTAGTGATTTTTGTTGTCTGTTATCAGTCATTACCTTATGAAACAGTAAAAATGTTTCGATTTTCAGCTTTGTGGTTTTTGGTAGCAAATTGGATGTAGTTGGTACTTATAGGGAAGGGGAGGCAAAAAATTCAAAATAATCGCAAAAAATATTAAAGATGAACTATGTATATATAATATACTTATAATCATAAACTATACTTAGTATAACACATGTTTTACTAATAGCTGACAGGGACTTTACTTATCATCGGTTTTTGGATGTAATTATTTATCATTGAATTCAAATTTAACACATGTGCATTTTAGTGACGTACTCAATACCTATTAAAAGACACAGCAAAGCGGTTACTTACTTCCCCCTTTTTAAAGTATTATACATAGCCTACATGCTTAGGACACAAAGTTAAATAACTCCAAACTCCTTATTATACAAGGTGTAACAGAAAGACCTGTCGAAAAAAAATGATGCTACTTAACTGTATGACAAAAATTTTTGAAATTATATGTTTAGTAAATAGTTTAAGAAATATACCCATGTTACCAAATTACCAAAAATAATATTTTGAAACAGTTATTACGTTCCAAATTCATTTAATCAAAAAACATATTGATATTTTAAAAAATCCTAAAAAATAAACTATTTGACTTAGATAAATATTTTTACTATCAACATTGTTCTTATAATCAGATTCACAAATTGGCTAAATTAAATATACCTATCAAAAAAAATTTTAATAAAATTAAAATTTTTTTTTTTGTTTTTTTTTTGTATAATATATGTGTAGTGTCTATAAATTAAATATAAAAAAAATAAAAAATATTGGTTAGAACAAAAGTTATTCCAAAAGTCAGTTCCGTTACACCCTGCTGTAGGTATATAACGACACATTTGAAATTATATTATAATATCATCATTGAACAAATTATTAAATAAGTAAATATAAGCATGCTTAAGGTATAAAAAAGTTGTGTGATACAGTTGTTGATAGATATATTATTTTTGTTCTTATTTGTTAGAATTTTTTTTAGTTTTGTGTCAGAACAGTAGGTACTTATAGAAATTATTTTTGTTGAAATTTTTAATTTGATTTACTTAAAATAGTAATATATTAAATAAATAAGGAGAAAAACATGAGGTATAAGTTCATGACGATAATATAATTATGTAAGCACTGATGAACAATTGCATTGTAAAATTGTTTATAAAATTAATCTCATAGGTGTGCAATAATCATGTGGATATTTATATTAGATATTGTTGGATGTTTAATGTACCTACTATAACCTACCTACCGACGACTATTATATGATCATAGACCATAGTGCATTGTACGCGTAACAGTTTATTTATACGTTCATAGTGTGAATCGCGAGGTAATTGATTTTTAAAAATATATTGTGTACCTAACACAATATGATATTTTATGCAGTATGGGAGGTCGAAGAGGTCTCAGAGTTTCATGATGTAAATGATTTTATGAATAATTCCCGTTATCTTCGATTCGATAATTTATTAATACGTTTACTTAGATAATATATCTCCTGTAGTCGCTGATAAAATGAGTATCTACGGATTACGGAGTTGATTAAATTCTGTGTCTATTCGAAATCGTCCATTATTATCAACACTGAATTGCGGTATTCCGGAAGTACAAGTATTATATATTTTTTCACAGAAATAATTACATGTTTCGTTGAATTATAAATGTTTAATGTATATGTAGCCGTGTAGGTATACATTAATTGGAAAGAAAGTTAAAAGATAGGCAATAGCTATTCCGTCGAAAGCTTTTTTACTTTTAATTTTTAAATTATTGTTTTATATTTTATTTTATTTTATTTTAGGAATAAAAATTAATAATAATTCTCGTTTCAAAAGATCATTTCAAAGAAAAATATTTTACAAAACGTTTATTTTATTTTAATAAAGTATAAATATATTTGAATTCCTCCAATATAATCTCTTCAATAACAATAGACGTAACTGTAAACATATTCTTTTATCGACAACAATTTGAAAATGTTATCTTTAAAAAATTGCTCGTTCTAAGAAGTATAAATGCATAATAATGCCAAACC
Organism: Acyrthosiphon pisum; assembly: GCF_005508785.2. Taxonomy (NCBI): domain Eukaryota; kingdom Metazoa; phylum Arthropoda; class Insecta; order Hemiptera; family Aphididae; genus Acyrthosiphon; species Acyrthosiphon pisum. The sequence continues at coordinate 11,064,477 of NC_042496.1, read as the reverse complement.
TAAAGCATAGAATTCCATTTGTAAATTTACAATATCGGTTTCGTTATATTATATAAAGTTATTTAAACCTGTACATTAGTTTAGAATAATTTTTTAATTGTGTTTGAATAATATTTGCTAAAATGCAAGTAAGCCCAAATGGAAATTAATTTTTATGTTGTTATATACATTCAATTCTGAAGCTGATACAATTTTATTATAGGTATTTTCGATTACATCATTTGAATTATTACATTTTTTTTTTTATTATGTAGGTAGTAGGTACCTATATATTATTTCAAAAATTGATATTTACCTTCGAATCCCAAAAATGGAACAATAATAATGATATATTGTGCTGAACATCTATTAAATTAAATTTATCAAAATTGGTGTCTGGTAAACAAAATATAATATTATAACGATTACGAATTTATAATGAATAATTTTGGTTGCTACTTTCGATTAGTGTGTAATTTTCTATATAGGTGATAGACGATAGGCCATTATGATAATAACAACTTAATGACACACATTTGGCCAAGTTGGAGGTATGGTGTAAGTTTTTTTATTGTGCAATCGATGCAATTGTTAAATAATTGCAAATCGAAATTCTGAATATATTGTTTACTACAGCTAAAAGATTGAATATGATATGCAGAATCGATTGTAAAAATTATTACATAACAAACTTTAATAAGCGTTTAAGTTTCCATTTGAGTATACCATACTACCAACTATTGAACTATTGAAATATCCATAAATTGGTATCGTTTATTGATATTTGACAGAGGCTAAATAATAGCTGGTATCTTCACTGTTTTATTTGGTTCAACTCGAATATAGTTTTTTACCAACAGTAGTAAGTACTCAGTAGTTGTTAATATACAATATTTCCACTGATCAACAGTTTCGACACTATGTTTGAAAAATAACTATACCTATTAAGAGGACGTGATACCCGTATGTAGACATGCACAACAAATAAGGCAGTAACTCAATTTTCCAACTTTTTTTTTTTAATTTTCTATAGGGTATCACTGTTTTCTGGATTTCCAACGAATACGGCAATAATTTAATTTTATTGCATACGTTCTACACAATAAAATAGAGTTACTGTCGTCTTCGTTGGACTTCCAAAAAAACAGTGATACCCTATAGAAAAGAAAAAAATGTTGGAAAATTAAGTTACTGCCATATTCGTTGCACTATGTCGATGTGTTGTCTCCGTCTTATAGGTGCGTAACATAGCAAATTCTACGCAAAGCAGAACACGTGTAGCTCCGTTAGTTTAAAAATTAGAGTGAATTGACTATTAACCTTTTATAAAATCTAAAGGTAAGATTATTATCTAGATAACCGCATAGGCTTTTTATTATATTTTAGTTTTAAAGCGAGCTATGAGTATTTTAAAATTGTAAATTGTTTGTACATTTTAAAGTACTCATAACTCGCTTAAAAATTAAAATATAATAAAAAGTTCATTAGGTTATCTAGATAATAATCTTACCTTTTGATTTCACAAGAGGTCAATTTACTCAAATTTTTAAATTAACGGAGCTACAGGTATTTTTCTGGGCGTAAAATGTGCTATGTTATGCACTTGTAAGACGGAGACAACACATGCGGGACGCGGGTATCACGTCCTCTTAATTGTTGCGATTATATTTTTTTAAATCTCTATGATCGGGTTTCTAGGAAATGTGTTTTGTCGATCCAGTTTAAAATTTCACATTGGTGAACATCTCGGAGAAACTGTATTTTATACTCGTGTTTTACACATAAGTCAGTTTACGTGCGATCGAAAAGAAACACGTCATAGACAACAACTACGATACTATAATACTATGCTAATAGAGTTTATTTTATTATTTTCAATTGGACCATTTTATTTTATTGACTTCCTAGATAAGATTATAATTTATATAATGGTCTATATACCGCACGGTTACAAGTTAACAGCTGCTACCTACAACTGGCTACTACCTACCATTAAATTTATATTATGTAACGTTACACTTGCGGATTCCGGGGAAATTTTTCTGGAAAAGCGTGCCGTACAGAAAAGTTTTTTGTTTACTCAACTGCAGGTCAACATAAATATTATATTATACTGTTGACCGTATAGGTAGAGGGTACCCCACATCTATAATATTCTATACTGCGTATTTTCATTTTTCGTACAATAACATACGCGCCAAGTTATCTTCCCGGTTTACGCGAAACGGGTTTGTAAAGTACATATATAATAAATATATAATACGTAAGAAATAAACGTCGCTACGTAACGGTTTACGGTCGGCGATCTGCTTCTGCCACGGCCGGTGCCGTCGTCGTCGTCGATGGTCGTAGTTTGCGTGCGCCCGGAGGCTGCGATTACCTAGTGTACGCGATCTCTAGTTTACGACCTTAAATGCAGTAATACGATTTTTATTATTGACCGCGTGTGTGAAAATTTCACCCACGGCCTTACGCAAGGTCACAAATAACCGTTACACGGCGGGTGTAATTTTTTTTCGATTCCACGCGAACCGTTTATATATTATATTATTATTAGGCGCACACATGTAGGTACAGCGGTAGTTTATATACATACATAAATACATACGGGAAACATCATTATATGATAATTCGATTAATGGTATACGATCGTTAGCGTTCCGCGGTTAGTGTTTAATAATATATTATGAGTTATTATGACGCTATCAAGTGCGGCACACGCATTATGAAATGCGCGTGCTCGCGGACGAGTCAAACAGACGTGTTAAACGCAGCATATAACTGAAATACGGCCAGAATAAAATCAAAAAAAATCCGAAACGGAACAAATGTCCGTCGAATTAATTGAAAATTAGTGGAAGACAGTTCTAGGAAATTTGAAAACATATGAAATATATTATTTACGTTAGATTGTGGCTTATCCAACTACTGCACATTCGCATAAACACGCGTAAGCCTAGCCGCTATAGCTATATTATTACACGCTCTTTATCATGGCATAATTATATATTATTTGCTATCAACTAGCTAAATTAGGGAGAGCTTTACGAATCATCCGTGTGCGAGTATCTCACATAATATCTTTTTGCACCTAAAATATGCATACCCAGTTATATAATATACCTATTTACTATCACTATATGCGTAATACCTGTGTATTTTATACGATGGGTACTGCGGTACCGCCACCGGACTCGCTTCGTAAATGTTCACATTTGAACTTGCTTAAAAAAAACTTATATATTACATCCCTATGGGCCCTTGCATTTGATTTCCATAAAATAGTATTACTTTATTTTGTTTTTATATTGTGAGACTTGTATAATTTTGTGATGTTTGTTGCTCTAACAATTAAATATTAAAATCATTTTTTGGCACTACTATATATATAGGCGTTACCCAGCTGCCAACTTACTGTCGTCCATCAATCGTATTTTAAAAAACATGACAATCACCATATGATATAACGGGTGTACAGCTATGATTATTTCATGGTCAACGAGCACGCAATTACTAAAATTAATAGTAAACTATGTAATTAAATTTGACACTTTCATTTTCGTATATATCACTAAAAGAGTCAAAACAACACGTAACAGATTGTTTTGATAGTGCCTAAAAAATAACCATAATATAGTAAACACCAGTAGATACAAATTATATTTCTGTACAAATTGTCCACATGTAACGTTATAAAGACACAGGCAATATTAATTAGTAGGCATGTTTATACTGTATAGGTACTCGTGTACCAAAATATAGAAAATAATATACAAATTGAGAAAGTATAGTAGGTTTTTAACATACACTTTTCAACTATAAACTTGGATAGGTAAATAATATGAACGTTAATTTAACATTATTTAGGATCATTATATGGTATATCACTATATACAGTTATCTAACAACGTTTTCAATTAAAAAATTGAGTGATTTTATATATTTTTTATTGCCTATTAGATTTACAACCCTACAATAATACACATAGAGGTATATAGATATTTCCTAAAAATTAAAAAAATGTTAATTTAATTAAGATTTTCAATTTAGACAATTTAAGGATAGTATTATATGATTACATCTATATTGTCTTAAATATCTTCTTGGTTATGAATCGCATACCTAATAATTGTATAGTATTTGTTATAATATAGTACCTATCGAATTTAACTAATAAACTTTTAAAAACATTTTTTATTTAATCTTTAATAAATTATAAGTACCTATTTAAAATTGTTATGATAAAAAAAAAATCTATAACAACAAAAGAACACTTATCGTGAAAAATACCAGTACACCCGATTAATAAAGTATATTAACCACGTATATACATTGAAAATTGACTTGCTCTAGTTTGTGTTCTCACTTAACTATCCTAATTAAATATATAAATATTATTTCTTTGAATTTTCATCTATACCATACACAATTTTCATTTATACACTAAAAATAATCAATAAATATAATATTTTCTATAATTACTACAGTGACTCATCCCTTAAGTTCAACATTTATGATACGTTTTATTTATATTTGGGGGTACTGGCTTATCTCATATTTGTATTTATTGGACATATTGAAATTTGACACCCATAGCGCTGATAGTGGCCTTGATGATAATTAGATTTGACGCACAATTTATTTAAAAGTTGAACCAGTTGTCGTACAATATTTGCCATTTGTTTCTACTTTTTAATACTAATAATAATTGATTTTTGATTTAAACTATTTCACGCAGGACTTAAATAAAATGTACAAAATTCTAAATAGGTTATCTCGTTTGTGTTTCAGATGACGGGATCTAGTGATCAGACGATTAAGCAATTGCTGGCCGGTTTGGTATTCGAATTCAGCTTGGAACAGCCTGGTTATTATCTGGGCGGGTCACTAGCTGAAATTGACGAAAACTCCACTATTGATTTTCTAGTAGGAGACATTGTAATTGTGCAAGAAGACCAATTCCGTTCAGACCAAAAGCACGGTAAATAATTATGTCAATATTGTTGTTTACGTATGTTCGCCCTTCATCGTTTGTATCATTTCACTTGTTTGACAGATGTGTTGTATTAGTTGCCTATGCAAGTCGCCCGTTATTTCATCGTGTGAAGAAAATAGATAAAAAGATTTTATGAGAACCTATACAGTATACATACATATAATTTAAAATTAACGAATTTTATTAAGTAAACATTCATTGAATTGTTCACTATTTAATGTGCGGGTCAGTAAAATGTAATAATAATTTAAAACAGATATATTTTATACTCGTACTATACCGCAGAGAAGTTACTTACTTGAAGACTCTTTAGTTATGGAATAATATGATCAGTTTCATTAAATTTTCTAAGTACATTTTTTTTAAAAACCAGTATCATATCATATTAATTCTTAATTAATTCACAAATTCGACGAATGTTTATTCCTCGAAATGTATGAATTTATAAACTTTTATCAACCGTAAATCATATAATTTTTCTGTCTACGCAATGTAAAGTTATAAGCTATACTCTATATAATATTATATATTACTCTAATTATTTTATTTTTTTTATTGCAATCAATTGGTTTTATTTTAGTGTCATTTTTTTTTTAATCTAATCAATATATTATAGTATCTACTATCTGTATGAGTGCCTAGAACACGGCTGAACTTACTAATTTAAAGTGGTGGATTTGTGGATTTAATACTACTACTAAGCACCACCGTCCACCACATAAAAAATCTTTGCAGGACACCATCCCTGTGCAAAGACATGTCGTGTAAGGTTAATAATAACAATTGGTGTAAATTTAAAAGCTTAGAGGTGAAGTGAATTAATGAGTAGATTTATATTATTATAAGTTATTATAATAATATATTATGGAATAGTCGAAAGATAATATTGTATAAGAATTCAAATGAGACGGGCCTACATAAAATATAAATAGTTAAATTTGATTATTAATAATATTATTTCAAGGCTTTAAATTTAAATACCTACGTATTTTATTACCTTAGTAATGAATGAAATAGATAAAATCTTGAATAGACAAGTGTAATTATTAATGCATAATAACTATATTATATATTATTATTGAACAATTAAGTTTCAGAGTGTGTTTTTTATTTTTATTAGAAAACGATGGAAGATATTGTCTTACTGAAAAATTCATTTACGACGAACTGGCATATATTACATGTCTGAAATCCGCCAAAGAACTATATGGAGAGCCGTTGCGTAGAATGGACATCTTATCCATAGAAGAATATGATTTAATATTTGACAAATTATTGAAAGTAGCTGATAAATGTAGCCAAGTTGTCAAAGAAGTAAGTCAATTTTCGTACAGTATTAATACATTAGTGTTTCGCAGAAACCAGATATTAATTTATAATATGTCTTTCAATAAAGTCAGCCTTTGCAGTTAATATTTCGTTTTTATAATACACTAGCTGATCCCGTGCACTTCGTTTCTCGGCAACCAATAATTATTATTATAATAGCTTCAAAACACATGGCAACCATTTATAAACAAAAATTTCCATCGGAAATCTCAAAATTCCTGTTTGAGCACCTCCCGGGGTTGGTCCTCTCCCTTTTTAAATTAGCCTATCTTCTGAAAAGACGTCTAATCTATATATATATATCTGATACCGTGAACTTCGTTGCCTATTAAAATACCAACGATATATGAATAATTTGTTTTACATATCACCATGGCAACCATTTATATACAAAACATTCCATTGGAAATTTCAAAATAATATATATTTGGTTGCCATGGTAATACGGAGACACACACCGACGAAAATCTCTAAATAATATATAAATGGTTGCCATGGTAATATGGACACACACACTGACACACATACATTCATTTTTATATAATATATATAGATATAGATTGAATAAACATAATATTAATTTTACTATTTGTTTTAAATGTATATTATCTATCTACCTACCTATTTAATGTGTGGTCTTGATTGGGATCGTTTTTCAAATGTTATGAGCTTATAAATGATGATTAATCATTGCTTTCTCATTAATTTATCTCTATATTGTATATTTGTATTGTGTCTATGTTATGTGTAGAGATGAATGAAGTGTGACGACAGACGAATGTCAGACATTATTTTTTAAATATTGCTAGCAATTAATTTTTTCTCATTTAGTATTTGACTTGTTGGAATTTTATTTAAATAATTTATGCTTATATATATCACAACCTACGCTCATTTACTTATTGTAGTATCATTATATTTACTGCATGCCTCCATTCATTTACAATTTAATTTTATACTTCAATGAATTAAGGTTCATTATAAAATATTACATTCCACAATGGATACTCAGTATATTTTTTTATGATCTCATTTATTAATAAATACTCATAAATACACAAAAGAAAATAATATAAGAAACTTATATTTAATTCATAATATTTTACACAACCCTTCCAAAAAAAAGAAAAAAAAAGGTAGATCTTTACAATAATCATTTTATTTCATTTTTATTATATTATAATATAAATCATGTCTCAAAAATTGATAAACACAGTTAAAAAATAGATATTATACTTTATTTGATAGATTATACTGATGATAACATATTCAAAAGAAAAGATTGTTATTAAATTTATATTTACGTATATTATAAAGCATTATTCGTATCTATCCGACCCAGACACCTCAGAATTAATGGAATATTATTCATTCATTCATGTTCAAACACCAACATGTACATTTAGTAGCCTACACAATGCTCCGGGTGCTGGATGTCTCGTTAACGTTGTTAGTAGATTTTTAACTATTGGTACTAATGAAAAAGGTCAAAGTGAACCGGTGTTGATCAGTTTTTATTTTTAGTATGCCAGATTTTAATGTTTCATATGAGTAGAATTTTTTATTCAACCGATTGGTCATATATTGGTAGTATATGTTTATTAATTAGTATGATAATTTATTGATATTGATAAACTACGGGTTATGAGATCGGGAGGTGTTTATAATCCGAAATATTCCGTTTAATATAAAATGCATTGCAATTCGAAGTGCAACTAGAGCCCAATTTTTGAAAATGATATATTTAAGAACAGTAAAAATTAAAAAGATATCATTTATTAATCATTCATGTTTTTAATATACTAATATTCTTAATGGCTATTAGGAAATGTAATTAAATATTGATGATAAATAAAACAAGAGAAAAACAAACACTTTTTCATCCTGTATTTCTGTTTTCGTGAAATAAAAAGAACCTTGCTTGTATACTTTTAAGTTATAACCAATTTAGGTGAAAGTATGCCGGTGTCGGATCACTCACATACGGATTATGTGTGTAATATTATTTCAAGGAATACACCCCCTAGCCGTACATTGACGTTCAGATTCTATCGTCATATAAAAATAAAAACTTAGGTATTCCCTAAGGCAAATTAACTTGTGACAGACCAGTTTTTAAATTTTTTTTTTTAATGAAATACAATTATGTCCACTTATTTCTTATATATTTTTTTGAAAGCCGAGTTTACGAATGTCTTGATGATTATTTAACACGAGGATAAATATTTATTTTTAATATCTTTCAGAATTTGTATTGCGTAAATTATAATTAAGATATACATTGCATAGGTATTTGTTATTATTTTAAGTACTTGAATGATTAAAATTATTATTATGATTTTTTAATGATAATTAATATGATAATATATTATGTACTTAACCGAAAGTGTTTTCATTTATTTTTTAGATACAATCTGATATGGAAAATTGGGATCCAGTATTTGCACAAATAGGTAAGTGTAATTATGAAAGAATTTTATATTATTATACTAACAATATAAATTTAAGTTGATATTGTTGATATTAAAATATATTTTGTTATTGTATACCTAATCTACTAATGTGGATTAATTAAATTTGGAGTGAAACATTATTCTGCATTTTATGGTGCCTCATAGTTGGATCCCTAACTGGGGTAATCACATGTGTATAGCATACCAGTTGGGTCCTGGATTATTTTAGCCTTTAGGTAGTACATTAATTGGGCCCCAGATTATTTTATGTAAGTAACACAAATTACAAATATACAATACACACGAATATTTTTTTTTTATTTTGACTTACTTTTTGAACAAAAGGAATCAACAATATCCCACATTTCCTACCAGAAATGATAATATTAGAATTAAAAATTAAAGCATTTGTTCTAATTACAAAATTAATAAAATTAAAAAACTAAACATATTAATTTGTTATATAGGTAGTAATACGTCTCAAACACAAGTTAGACATATAAGTTCAACTAAAAATCTTCATTATTGAACTAAATATTATAAAGTTTTGAAAACTACTGAAAATAATTAATTTTAACCTCTCGAATGAACCAACAAGATTAACTTTTTCATTGCTCCGCTTAGAATCTAAAATACGATTAGAAAAAATCGCTGATGTAAATCAAAACTAATTTAATCATTTCCTCTATTATTGATATATAATTTAAGCATTTCACTTTGTGTCACGTATAAATCTGCTGAAAAAAATAAATCTATTTGATTTAGTATAATAATGTTTTATACAATTGTACAAAGAACACGCTAAAGTGATTTTTTTAAATCGTGTTTAATATTATGTAATATGTATTTTTAATAATTTTTTCGTTTGTATTGTATATTAATTGTATCAACTACTTATATAATATTTTGTATGATAAATTCTAATAATTAAACATTTTTTTGGCGAAAATATTTTTACGCATATCTGTGGAAAAAATAGATCATAGACAGTCCTAAGTCTGTTAAAATGGGAAGGAAAACATTAGTGTAGTATGTATTTAATACTATAATACTATTAGTATTAAATACTATTTACCAAAAAATAATTACGGGACCCAACTAGTATACCTATGAATTTGTATTTTGGGACTCAAATCGGATGCTGCCTTATTTTCATAAGTAAATGACGATTTAAATGAGAAAAAATTAACAATTACATAGAGATAATATATTTTAAGTTCAAAAGAAATTATTTAGTGGCAATTTTATGACCTCCTGTAGAGAGTTTTATTTTTATGTAAGAAAAAACTAATTTAAATACACATATTATAACCATCATAAATACATAAATTCAAATACTTTATCTAAATATTATAAGTAAAATATGAGTTACTTTTGATTTTAACTACCTATTTAAAGAAATAAAAACTTAGACAAAGAAGAGTCAAGGTTAACTGTTTAGTGGAGAAACGTTAAATAGTTATGTATAATCAACAATATTATGTACAATATAGGTAGGTACCTTCTATTATAATGAGTGTTATAACTTATAAGAATCAATGATATGATAAGTATTACTCATAAAATGTCACAGAGATGATTCATATAATTTAGTGTTTCATAACTTTCTTGAATAATCCAATACGGTTAAAAGGAATTGCGGAACTGTAAGACTCAAACGTATTATTTTTTTCGAATGGGCCGGGCACGCGGGTGCGATTCTTAATATTTAAGTCATCGCAATGGAATGTTCTTCGTATTCGATGTGATTGAGATTTAACCAGTGTTGGTAGATGAAGACGTGTTTTGGGACATGGGGACTATCGTGAGTCACATCTATGAAATAGTTCACCTAACGCGTATTGTATTTGCACAGTCGCGTACCAAACTTTGACTATAGTTTTGTATTCCGTGCCATAAACTCCTACACCTATAAGAACAATCATAAAATCTATCAATGATGATCTGAAATTGTACGGGTATTTCTGAAAACACGTGATTATTATCACCATAATATATACGTATGTAATATAATATATAATAGGCAATTGCTAATAGTTGTATATCCTTGCATTTTATGATCATGATGGCACGGTTTAACGTGTCAACATCGCAGACACCTCCAACTGAACAATAATAAAAGATAATAATAGTTATGTTTCTATCGGATTACCGTAACGAACATCGCCACATACTCGTGGGCCCGTGAGACATGTATATGTATATACGATAATGATTATGCAATAATTGTGCTTGCAATCCACGCGACCCTTTAGAAAGGCAAACTATAGCCATAGGCCATTCGCACACCGAGCCGCAAGTTTATTTCCAGTTATTCTGCTTCGATATTTTATTGATATTTATTATTTTTTTCCGATTTTTATTATTCGTTATCAGTTTTTTACGATATGTATAATAGCATTCATAATAATATGTATAAACATAATAACTAATAATATTACTATTATTACTGCTGTAATGTAATGGCGCGGGGAAAAATATATGCACATTGTATTAACGATAAGGAACTTTCGCCGCCTTCCTCATTACCAGAAACAATGGCTTTCGGGAGCCCCAGGGCTGTGCGGCGGATGGAAAGTGAAATCATCGCGGTTGCGCGAGCGCGGGATTGGGCCAATATAATATAATATATATATGATAATAATAATATCGTGAACGGTAAAACCGGTTGTGCACTTTTGATATTATGCTTTTTTATTATTATTTTGTATAACGGGATGGAAACATCATCTGCCGCCGAAGTCCATACGTTATAATATTATATATTGTGTAGGTAGGTACATCACTATTATTGTTGACTATAACACGATTGTAAACTGATACGACTTAATGATAGTAATACAATATTTCCAAAAAACAAATTATTCGTATCGACTACCGACCATTGTTAGTGCATGGTCGCGAGTGAAAGCTCCGCGATATACCCATATATAATATAATATATTATATAGGTAGTATATACACGTGTACAGTATAATAATATATACAGTCGCCGGGGGGTAGAGGAAGTACTTATTTGAAAATATACTAACATAATATATTTATTATTATTACATCGTTATAACTTATAACACTATATCCGATTAACGTTAGGCAGTTATTATTTAATTTTCGAATATTTTTTGCTTCTTCGATTTTATTAACGCCATAAACACCGGTCGTCGAGCCTCTGCGAAATTACGTACTGCCATATATTGTACGTATATACAAGTGCCGATACAGCTGCATACCCCGAGGACACGAAAACGCGTTTACCTGTAATTTTTTGGAACGCATTCGCTTTCTTTCTTTCTTTAAGGTGTCGTCGCTGCCATATAACTCCTTGCCCTACGACTAGCTTTATGTCGACCGCTATATAATAATAATTATTGACCACCGGCCGCAGCTTCATTATGATTATATTATAACCGTACAGTCATGTGCAGTGCGCCTATGGTCCGGGCGAACGTGCGGAGAAAAGTGCTTTCCAACGAGAGTGTAAAAATTATTATACTGCTGCATCTATATATATATACGGTATACCTATATTACCCATGTTTTAATGTAATTTCGCATAACGCACCTACCTAGGTGTACACGTGCAATAATATCATAGAAAACGACGCTCGTGACGGGTTTGGATTATTAATGCCCAGACAGTGATATATAGAATTTTGCACGAGTAATAATAACTTCGCGTACATTATTCACTCGGTATACATTTATTCTGTACAATTATATACTATGTTCATACGTATTATTGATGTATTATATCAGACGACCGTTATAACGTGGTTACAGGCATATTATAGGTATACGTTTTCAAGTGGCCGCTGATTAACCTGGTGCAGCAGTAGTTTCAATTTTATACTTTTAAGAGTCAGCCGAGATTCCACGAGATGGACGCGTTCGATAAAAATTGTATTATATGATTTCAATTTCGTATGGTATTTTAACTTTTTATAAGAGTTCACGCGAAATCTAGACATGACCTCGATGACCACGGGGTAACGATTTCATTATAGGAAGTTGTGTGTGTGTGTTCTTGACATTGTTCCGTTTATTATTATTATTTATTACAAAATAAGGTTTTGAAGCAAGTTCATTAGACCAATGAATAGTATTTTTCTAATTGTATACAAGGTACGTAATATTATTGTTATACTTAATTATTCTGTTTTCAATGATAATATCCAAGATTTCGTTTTTAATCATTATAGGTAAACTTACCTATATGAGTCATATAGTTTTTAAATATTTTTTTACCCTCCTCGAATAAAACTGTTATAATTTGACGAATCTGTGTTTAGTTAAAAAATAGAATATATTGTTAGAGCCTGGTGGTATTATAAATTATTAGTTCGTTGTAATATTTTCTTACAAAATATTAATTTTTAATGGTTGAGTTAGCATATATTATTTATTACATTATGAATATAGATATAGATATTTCTTTAATATTGTTATATATTCGTAAAACCATTTGTTACGTAAATATTTTCAATGAAATAATGCTATGGCTTGCTGTACCGCAACTCGCAAATATTATTTAAAACGCCATATTTTCACCAAGAGCTTGCGAAAATATTTCCCAAGAAGTATACACCGTTCACATGACGTTAACTGTTATACATCAATCAAGCATTAAACTGCAAAGTATAACCAAATAAAGTACACAAACATTTTGCCAACTCGATATATAAGCAAGCCACACTTAAATACTATAATAAGTAAATAAGTGATATTTATGTTTGTTAATATTGCTCTTTTTTAAACTATATTATAACATTTTAATAGATAGAAAAAGCGGATTGTTGTATCGAGTTTATTTGAGTGCAATGCGGGTCTCACAAAAGTAGTGTTCAAACAAGTTGAACGAAGTCTTGATGTTTGTTAAATCTTATGGAGTAGCCCGAGTAGTTCAATAGTCTTACTGTGGCTATGGTAGGGAATTGTCCGCAACATGCACTGTTGTATTCTCGTCGAAGGTATACGAATGTATTAGATAATACGCGAGTATATACCATTCGCGTTGAAGATTTCTTCGTGATCGTTTGAAAATAAGTTAGATGCCAATAAGAAATGATCAACGATCATTTCTGGGATCAAAACAAAATCCAACTTTTGAAAATATAAATCACAAAAATGTCTCTTATGATCTATCGTGTTTCGTGATTCAATATCTTCTCACGTAATCACCTTCATATTAACACATATATTGGTATGGTATTAAACTATAGTGTAATAGCATCTACCGACAATAAAAGCAACTGCAGTAATAATAATAATAATATCAAGTTTAAAACATTGGCGCCAATCATTGGGGTCGGACGGAATAATTGTCTCAATATCAATATATTTTATATCTAATAATATATTATGTAGGTCTTTCGGCGGCTGTTTACCGATATCGCCGCGACGATGACACATGCCCATAGTATAATATATTAAGTATTATTATAATACACGCACGACCTATACACGCGTATCATCACACAGACACATAATTTATATATATATATTTATACGTATAACGCGTCTTTCACTTTTCTCTCGTGTCTAGCCATGCGTATCGGCTCCGAGTCCGAATGTATGCGATCGGAAACCGACGTCGTGTCCACGTCCAGTGTGCATTTATATACGTGTATAAAATGTAGCCAATGTAGGTATAGTTGTAGTATACGGCCAGAATTATATTTTCTTCAGACGCATCCGCGACATGTTACCTATAGTATTATCTACCTACTCTAAAATATTATTCTAGCGCCTGCAGATACGCGTAATAAGCTCGTTGTATAATAGGCATAATATGTATAAGGTAAACCACCCATATAAATGGAGAGGGGGGACTATAGCTGGATTTGATAAGTTAGATTTATAATTTAAAGCCAATTTAAACTTAAACAACTTTAAGACTTTAAGCTTAAGGGGACATTACAGTGACATTTGTTGTATCCGTCTTACAAGTGCGTAACATGCCCCTTTGACCCTCCTCCATTCTACACCAATGCGTCCCCTTAACGAGTCATAACTATTTTTCATTTTTCATTTGCTGAGATTGGCAACCGTGGTGCACGTAAAACAAAAATAATTTGGAATCGAATTCCACTCTAGTTTAATGTATAATTGATCGTTCCACAATTCAATGCAAATGAATATAATAACTTGATTTTTTGTTCACTATTATCACGTTAAATGTATTCATTGACTTGCCAATAGACTCGAGAATAATATTTGACCACTCGTAGTAGAGAGTGGAGTTTCCGAGCTGTTGATCAAACTGTATTAATTTATAGGTACGTATTATACACTTGCAATCACTAACTGTTAGTGTCAGGGTTTATTCACTATAAATATATATATGTAATATGTATATTGTATGTATACTTTTTTAAACCATTAACATAAATTACATTACCTATATTATCTATTGGCAAACCATTGCAGATTATTATTATTATAATATTGTCATAGATATACGCACATCCCCTCTCGCGGGCTCCGCGCAAGGTTAATGTCGCCGTCACCGCCGTCATATAATAATAATATAATATATAAAATGAATGGCTTTCACTGGGTGCGGTCGTTCAACTCGACGTATTAATTTTTTTTTATCTTTAAAACGTACATTACATTATTATAATAATAATATGGCCTATACGGACATACTACGGTACGGGTTATATTAATTACGCTAAACGTGTATTGCAGCTCTGCGCCAGAGTGTTATTGTGTCAACGAGTAGCCGTTTCGTAACACGCTTGTAGCATATAGCCACCTCGCGCGCCGGCAGAAGTGTGGTCGCGCATCATAATAGTCATAATATAAATTATAATCGCATAATATTGAATTAACATAATGTGTAGCTTTACGAGTGCATAGCCGTGTAGGCTACGCGCGGCGATTTTATACTTTTCGTCTTTCACTCGTCGGTCGCCAGCCAAATCGCACGCTTTTTTTTTTGACCCACGAGATTTTTCAGTCGTCATTTCGACACACTTATTGGTCACCTAAATAGGTTATTATAAAATATACCCGACCTACCTGACACCGACCACCGCGAATTCAACAGGGTAAAAACTGTACTAGAGTAATGAACTCGAACAATATTATTAACAAAACTTTGTGTATTCATTTTTATTAGTTTACGAGTTGTGCACCATCTGAAATAATAAGCCTTATAAAAGTATAATTTATAGCAGTTATCACGTATGGGAAATGCGAAAAATTACATCGTATAGCTGCTAGTGTATTATGTATATATTATATGGGGTTCTTTGTAATAATAATTACTAATATACGATATAAAAAAGGTAAATATATTATAATATATATCAGGCCGGCCCACACACTACGCGTTATGAATATTTTTTTGTATACAGTTTATACTTTATAATAATTATTACGAGAAGATAAAAATGTTATGGGAAATACGCGTAATAGTGAGATTATAAGCACAATTAATTTACACTATGACCGCTATTGTTCAATTATGTATTTTGATATCAGCTATTCAGCTATAATATTATGATCGCGTAATATTAGATACAACCATAAGGAGATTGTGTAAAATATTGTTTTTAAATATTTTAAGCGTTGAATTAATGTTCTTTGAAAATATTTCGTGTAAGACACGCTCGGAATCAAGTTTTAAAATAAGCATTAATTATGGAAACTTGTTAATCAGCGCCTTATGTTAAATGGCTAGGACGATTTGCAATGTTAATTTTTACGATTCGTAATCTGGCAAAAAATATGTATTACGAACCTACGTACAGACAAAATGTGTGTTTTCGTTTGTACTTGTTTAACTTTAACTCAGAAGCAATAAACAGCGACGTAAAGTTTAAAAACCAATTGAGTTCTAATTGAAAAAAAAAAACATGAGAGTAGGTGCTTATAATATAGTTAGAAATAATCCTCGTGTTATAATATATTATCATGTAAAACACACGTACTGATAAGCAGATTTTGCATACCTAAATAATAAATATCCTTGATTGAATATACCTACCTAGAGTGTGAAAATATAAATTAATATTTTTATCCCGTTAATTCCGCGATAATTTGTATTTCCATTAGGATTGATTTACTGCAGATTCAGGTGGTCATTTTCTGCCTACCATTAATTTGTATACAATGTATTTATTATTTTTTGAGTACACGACAAATGTAGTATTATACTATTATCATAATATTATTGGACACTATAATATAATGCAGTACTTTCACTCGATAGGAGACACTTAAAAAAGGGTAGGTATATATAATTCAATCATCGATCATTATCGAGATATTTGTGTGACTATATCTATATGTGAGCATTGTGTGTGACTGCACTGACCTCCCCTCCACTTTGTCACCAGGGGGGGATGTGTGTATGTATGTAATATTGTATTTGTGTGGTGTCTCTCTTTCTCTACGAGCTGCATAAAAACGTTGTTAGGGCGGCTCGCGACCTCAAGGTAGCCACTGTGGTTCATGCTTTATTTATGATTAGAAATCACTTTTTATCGTGTAACACGGGATGCCAATCTCCATGCGTATCTGTGTGAGATTATGCGTACATATATTATATATTTATGCGTGTGTGTATGTGTGTACTGTGTATGTGGCAGGCCCTAAACACGTTACGAAACACACTTGATAGATCGGTTCATTGATATTCGTTGTCGGCCCCTTATAATGTTTATGGAAGGAAATCAAGTATGTATTGCTTTCTCGTTATATCAATCCATTACGGTAATGTACGATTTTTGATTGAAAAATTGTTTTTTGTCCTACAGTTTATGTTGGCATCCTCCAAAAAATTATCAATAAACGATTAATTTGTAATAATGTAAAGCTAATGGGTATATAAATGTATATAATACATTAATACATTACATTATATTAAAGTAATTTCGTTATAGAATTATGCTTAGTTTCCTACTTATCTAATTATTGGTCAATCTACTATCAAAAAATTATAAATAATTAATAGGTACCTACGCTATTTAGGTTAATATTACTATACAACTTATGCTATTATAGGTAGTATTGCTAAATGTTACCGAAGACCGAAAGACCTGAAATCATTTGCATTTTCTAGCATTCTGTTATATAAATAATTGAAACTTTAAAACGTTGTACAACTGTTGATGATTATTGAGCCATAGTTTTATTTTCATCATTACATTTAACGATATTGTATGTGGGAAATTGCTTATAAAATGTTCAACGAGAATCAATTAGAAAGTACGCCAATAATCGGTTGAAATGTCATGATTTTTTACAATCATTTAGAAGTTAGACTTGCTTTGAGCTGTTTACGGACCTTTTCAGTTTCTAATTTTTTTCTATTTTTTTCTATAATTGTCAATAAAATGTTATTCGTTGGTCAAAATGCTTAATAATGTAATATAAGGCTCCTGATGTATTTTTACAGTGGAAAAATATTAAATACATATAGTCACCCTTCTTTTTAAGCATTTAAAGTTCGAATTTTAACAAAATACATAAAAATTACAACAAAGTGCAAATTATTTAAAGTTAAAAATTCATAATAATTTTTCTTTTGAAATCTAAAATTTGAAAAATTCAATACAATTCCTCATAAGTATGTCTACCTTTATCAAACAAAAATATATCTACCAGAAAATCGAATTAAATTTTTATGAGCGTTCAAAATTCAAATTATTACGACATTGGATTTTCTTATTTCGTTGTATTTAAAAAACAAATAACCATAGATACTTAAAATTTAGTAGTTTTTTTTAAATTTCATATGCATCGCTAAACATTTCTTTAAAATATCTTAATTTTAAATTTCAAACCATATTATACATTTTGAGTTGTTTCTTGTTTCAGAAGTGCGATTTGATCTATTTTTAAAATGCATAAAATAATTTTTTTTCTAAACCTCGATTCTTTTTTTTTAATCACAGAACCTACTAAAAACTTACTGCTTACCCCTGATCTTATATATAGTTATCTGATGGACATTGTTTTTTATTCTAAATGCTGTTATGAACCTAGTTCGATTTTAATTTTGAGGTGTTAAACATAATAGGTACCTATAATTTTGAATATGTCTATGTAGGTGTACCTACCTAAATTAAATACACGTTAAACAATAGCTATACAATTTAATAGTTTTTTTCTTTTTACTTCTAAACATTCATAAATAAAACTAATAAACCAATGCAATAGTATTAATAATAACAATAACAATAGTCTATTACCAATGAGATAATCACGTTGTGTCATTATCATTAAAATTATAGATACGCCTATTACGAATTGGATTGTCATAAAAAAACATCATCATATTGTGTATATAATTTAGTATATACAGACCCTTGTTGACTGTATACCCAGTTGATATCACGATAAGCTTGTACAATAATCATTTGACACATATATTATATAGGTTCTGCATGTGTAGTAGCAGTGCAGCAGCTATGGGCGGCAACGTTCTGAGGGAAAAAGTCTACGAAGGTATCAAAGGACATTAATGTTGAAATAGTATATACTTTTAACAATTATTATTATTTGAAAAGCATATAAAGTATTAATAATTTAACAAAATATAATTTTAAATAACTTAGCCACCAAATAAGTTGGCATTTGTTAACCTTTCGTTTACATAAGACATGTTTATATAAATAATAACTTATCATCAATCTGTTGGTTATAAAGTAAGCAAAAAGTAAGCAATACGTCTTGTGTGTGGAGACCAAATTAAAAAATGTAATTATTGAGTAGTGCACACTCCCTCCATTACAAATTCGTGGGCGAGCAACTGACGTAATCCTTTATAGTTTATAGGGTTGGTCGAATAATCACACAAAAATCCGTCCGATGTGGCGATATCGTTGTGTTACTACGGTTATGTTACACTGTTCCAGTCGTGTGTACACAATTATATCCGTACGATACAACTATACAACTATAGGTCTACAACACCGGTGCAATAACAATAACAATAAAAAATAACTACAAATAACAATAATAATAACAACATTAATAAGTAATAACTGCAAAGATAATAGCATGGTGTTATTGCACGAACCGATATCATATTGTACTCGTACAATAATGTAACATGCGCGCGTGTAAGCATCGGCCGAGGGGTCCTATCCCAACCGGTGGCACTCATCGCTGAGAGTGAGAGCAAGAATCGCCGCCGCAGTTGAGATGATCGTAGCATAGAGCGGACGACCGACGATTGGACGGACAGGCGCACGCGAGTTACACGACGACCGCACATTTCAAATTTTTTTAGACACGTTTTGTTCGCCAGCGCACGTGGTCGTGTCTAGTATTATTGTACACGAGACGCCGGCCGCCGTCGCGATCGCTTGTTTGCGTTTTGTTGTGTCAAGTTCGAAACGCTGTCGTATTCTGCGCGTTCCGAAGTTGTTGTTCCTACTGACATTCGTACTAAATTATAATATCCGAAAGAATTTTAGTACGCAATATAATAATAATTTATTGTGCTGTAAAATATAGCCAATATAGATATGGTCAGAATCTTTTTTTTGCTTACATAACTATATATCGTAGTGTTGTGCGTCTTCGCGTCTTATACGAGTGATAATGTCTTGCGATTGATTAAAAAATAAAATGTCCGTGTGAGTGTGTGTGTTCCGGTGTCTGTGTGAGTGTTTATGTGTTGGTCATATTTTTATACCTCATAAACGTTTTGAGTGACCGATTACTATCGTCGATACTATTGACGAACAATGGATTGCATGCCGTTGGGATTAAAACAGAAATCGTTTCCAAAATGTTAGTATACGGTTTCACATTATGGCATGATATTATTAATGTACCTTTTTATTTTATTAAATAATTGGAATAGTTATTACCTATTTACATACTTTTAAATGATATAATATATCACATTATCACCTACTACTTATATAAGTGTGTATAACTACTGACTGGTACTGTATAAGTATACGTATATGACATAGTAATAAGACAATTGAGACTAACAACGAACGTAAACAGGGGGAATAAGTAATAACCGTATACAACGGGCTGATTTTGCAGGTTAAATACTCCTTAAAGTTTTTTTTTATTTTATCCATACATCATTTATTTGGCCATAAAACATTATCTCTATGCTATCCCCCTCCTCTCTTACACCCTCACCCCTAAAATGATGCTGGTTATAGAGTAATTACAACGGATATATTTATAAATGTGCATTAAAAACGGGGAACGATAAGCTACTACAAAAGAAGGTAATCTACTACATACACATAATGTCAACTCCTACAAAAGATAAAGTTAATTCCTACATAGACAGCGTAATACACGAAGACTGAACAAATGTTAAATTCGTTTGAAAAATTTAAGTTGTAATTATCATGATAAACATAATAAAAACCAAATGACTTATATAGGTAAAAAAAAAACAAAAATTAGAATAATATTAAAATACAAAATATTATGCTACAAACACCAATATGGACATGAAAAGTATTTTACTTTGTTGGCTGGTAGAAAGGAAAAGATTGTTATAGTTTCACGTTATGTTCGAGAATTATCGATACCCGCGCTGTCTTAATTCACAGCGCATAAACACGTTCTTTTATTTTATCTATAAAAATTATTTCTCATATGTTTAGGTACCTACTTAATCATACTTACAATTTGTAAAATATATTTGAAATTGAACATGACGTAATATACATTTTTTTCCAATTATGATTATTTTTGATTATGTTGAGCTTTTTGAGACATTACAAAATTGTATGTTCAAATAGAAAGCTTGGTTTTTTTTTAATTATTTGCCATAAAGTGTTGACACTATAGGCAACGAACTATTTATCTTACTTCTAAATTATTATATTTATTATTGTTGTAGTATATTAAAATAAACAATTTATTTTTTTTTATTTAATATTACATTTTGGTGGCTATTATACATTTATACCTAAAATTGAATAGTTTTTTGTCTAAAAAATACATTTTAGTTAAAACTAGGTTATTTGCATTAATTTATCTTTTAGAATGTAAAGCCGAAGGGTGGTTTATCGAACATTTGAACGGCCATATCATGGGCGGTACTCTCTAAATCAACACCTCCACTGATTCTTACCCACAAAAAAATGTTAGAAGTATATATTTGTACTTCAAATAAATATTAAAATTAAACTATATTTGAAGAATACATTACTATTTTAATGTTTAGTAATACAATAGGTATCAATATAATATAATGATAAATAAATAATAACACTCTAACAGATTTCAATAATAATACTATTGTCTATTACCTAATAGGTAGTTAAATATATTATGTACCTATTCCTTTATGTTACAATTATTGAAGTAATATATATTACAAGAATTGAAGAATGTGAAGATCAGTTATAATATTATTCACAAGTATAAAAATCACATTCACTATTCACGCATGTAAAAATTGTTATAGTTCATCAATTTTTTTTTTTATTATTATTATTGAACGTATAAACTATAAATGTTCGGCGATAACACTACAATGGCCATTATCTTTGTGTTAAGTGTTTAAATATTACTTTTTTTTATAAATAGTTAAATATAAGTATGTTAGATTAGTGATTACATTTATGATATACACTGTACAACATTTCAAAAATCTGTTTGGCTATATTCATTATTAAATTAGTTTATCTGAGTGAGATCGTCTGTTAGGTAAATTATCAGGTCTGATGGCTTAATATAGGTTTGTAGGATTTTTTGCATACTTCATAAAAATAAAGTAGATTGGCATTCAGTGAATATATTAGATAGTTGAAACTACTCAACAAAAAGTCCAATTTTGTAATTTCCTTAGATATTGGTATTTGGTATATTATACAAATAGTTACTTCTCATTACTTAGTCAGGATTGATTTCCTGCAGTGGGGAAAGCGCTCCTCTCATTGTAACTACAGATTGTAAATTGTAATCACATTAAAATATTAAATAATTTACATAACGGATTAAAAATAATTATTTTAATACTTTGAAATTGAATTGATTTATAAAATTTGAGTTGTAGTTTATACTCATAACAAATAGTCGTGGTCAGAGTTTTCAGTTAATTAAATGCAGTTGTATATCATTTAAAATAGAAAGCTTTTATAAACAATCAAATATGATTTACCGTTATCCTAACGTATCGATATTGGCAAATTTCTATTAAATATTGTATTATACATGGAAAGTCAATTTTGTCTCGTCAGAGTTCAAATCGTGTCAGCTGGAAAGGTAACAGGACCGCCGTCCAACCAAATTCGCCCAGTGAACCAGAGGATAAGGATAATGTTACCGGCATTGTAGAAAGGCGTGTGGACGGTGCGTTATAAAATGTGATGAAGAGAACAGGGTACAATGTGAAATTATTTTACTCTCTTCGATATCTTTTGATAAAATATATCGTATTATCAAATATCAATACATATTCATGCATATACCATACCATATAAGTATACCTAGTAATGTATAGTACCTAGGTATAATTGTATAAAAAAGGCATATATTTTCATAGACAATACTTTCGAATTGTCCTTGACCTTATGTATACGAACCTATTCCTTGTAATTAATGTACATACGTGTAGGATCTAAACTATATTTAATTTCATGGAATAACATCCGTTATGTTTTGTCGAAGTACAATAACCGATATAGATGAGTCACGTATCATAATTTCCAACACGATTAGTATACAACCTACCTACACGACTGCTCCTACTAGTGAGATCGTCAGTACTATTTACGACCCATTCGCGTGTAATCGGAATCAAAAACACTAATATAACGTGCTCCGCGTCCGCGTGTAATCATCGGTCAACTTAAAAATTTCAATACTTGATGCCCAAAGGTTCATTAGTCTTTCTCCGTGTCCTAGTTGAGAAGATAACATGACCGAATTAGGCTTACGAGGGTTATCGAACGTTATCCCTACATCGTCTCGTGACTCGTATTCCGTGTACAGGTTTCAATGCGTCTCGCTCTCAACTTTGTTGTTTATTTATCGACTATTGTTTTTAGGTTCAGTTTGTTAATGAACTTCTCAGAGATGTTCGTTCCATATTGTGTAATTTAGGCCTGTGATATTGTAATATTTAATAGAATTTACCGTAGTTATATGAAATATGACATATTATTACACATCACTACATCAGTACTTATAAAAACATAATATTTACATAAAAAACTAATAAAAATGTATTGATAAATTATAATAATTTCTTAATGTTCACGTAATACATCGTAGATAGTATCATTCTATTCGCTATATAGTCACTATAGTCATATTCGATTATTCAAATAGAAACATAAGTTAAATGTATAAGATTACTTTATGTTTGTTAAAACATTTTTATAAGGGCTACTGACTACTGTTAAAGAGCCAAATCTTCTCCATGTACATTATACATCAATTATATACATATAAATACTAGGTATATAACATTTTAAACAGCGTTTATAGTGTTGTTGTGAGCATACACAACTTTGATTAGTTCATCATAAAACAGAAATTATCTCCGTACGGCGTATTGTTTGAATATTCATATTACAAGTGGCATAAAATCGGTCAAGAACGAATTATTCTTTTCTATTTAATTTGAATAAACCAATAAATAATAACGAAAAATAAACATGAAATCCGCAAATGATAATAATTCACATTCTCATAATTATATCTTTTTGTTCTTTTAATATGATAATATATTGAAAA
Source organism: Acyrthosiphon pisum (assembly GCF_005508785.2). NCBI lineage: Eukaryota > Metazoa > Arthropoda > Insecta > Hemiptera > Aphididae > Acyrthosiphon > Acyrthosiphon pisum. Next base: position 11,040,036 of record NC_042496.1, on the reverse strand, counting down.
CAACAACCAACACCCATAAAACGAAATATCAAGCATATATTATATTATATTTAAGCAATATCATCGGAATATGATAGCTTATTATAATATATAATATATAAATATATAGTTTATAAACTGAATGAAGTCAAAAATTTGAAATTTACGGAGATTATATAATCACAATCACAAACATATATATATAATGTTAACGACTTATAATTTATTAACATATGTTGTATGTATCTGGAATGATAGGAGCTGGTAGACAGATTATCCTTCATAATTCATATCCTATCCATACTGAGTCTTAAGATTTATATTTTTAGAATTTTCATAAGATAATATTGGAAAAAAGAAAAAAAAAAGTTGTTCGACGGATAATCCGGCTCGCGGAACTTTTAAACTTTAGTAAGTTTGAGTTATTCATCGCTGATATATTTTCAGTGTCCATCCGTTAATTTTTATGTTGTACAGTATACTTTTCCAGTGTGTATACTACCAATGTCACATGTGAGTATATGTGTGCGTCAATGACTGTACTATTGTCGGGCCCAAATCTCTATCAAAATAAATAATATACCGTTGTCATGACGTGGTGATGGGACTGCGGCTGAGCATCATGACGTAGACGTATACTATTTTTCGGGTCGGTCGCGCGAAAGAGAAAGTGCAGACTGCCTCCGCCGCGACGGTGAACGAGGAATAATATTATCACACCGCAAATACACGTCTCGTCAGGGGGAGGGGCGATGTACAGTATGATAATAATAGTATAATAATAAATAATATTATGTATAACATAATATCATGATCGTTGGAAATTCGTGGGTCTGCGTGCAACAACGGTGCCGTTAAATAGCGAGAGGGGGACGCCTCCGTGACTTGAACGACGACTGACGCACGCGCGTGCAGCAGACGAATTGGCGTCACAGCGGCTGCGCTCGGCCTCACGAAATGCGCCCACACCGTTGTCATCCCCTTGACGACCATCACCGCCCAATAGTCTCAAAAGTCTGTGAATATCAAGGGTGCTACATAAGGTATATTACATTAACGCCTAGCGAAATGCGCAGATGGGAGATAGCAAAAGCCTCGTTTTAAATGCTTATTGATAGGTAGTTTATTTAATTGTGAATAATTGATACAATATTCGACATTTGTACAAAACAAAAACAAAAACAAAAAAAATAATATTATTATTCAGATAACATGATAATGATAATAAAAAGCTAGAAATGATAAAACGTTGAACGGTTTGGTCTTTGCTAGTATAAAAAAAGGGGATCTGGAATATTACAACCCTACAACAGGTATAAAACACTTTTACCAGTCGGCAGTTGGTATGCGGTGATAATATCATTCGTTCTAATGAGGAACGAGTAAAATAATATCGAACGCTTAGCATAATTGTTTTTTTGAATTTTTTGCAATTACGAAACATGTTCATGACCACAATGTCATTTCTTACGAAGAAAGGTTAACACATTTTTTTTTTTTATTAGGTACCTATGTTTTATATTGGATACAATAATTAATTAATGGCCACGTTCATCGGTGTTGATACTAGATTACTGTTAAAAACACATAATATAAGTAGTAGGTACCTAAGTATTTTAGGTACATTATTATTCTTTGAATAGATTTGTTAGACTTGAGTAGAAAATTATTTTATTTGATTATAAAACCATAAAGTATTTGATTTCAAGTAAGATTGTCCAATTTACAATATAAAAACTATCTCTAATACACACGTCATATAATAATATAATATAAATGTAATTTTAATAATGTTTCTTATGGCCCCCTTCTCTTTCAGAAATCCTGACTTTGATATACTAAGTACACATTATTATTCTTATATTTTTTTAATTGATATATTTCTGAAATTCTAACTTTTGTGCTCAACTGTTCCTCGAAGTCTATTAATTCTAAACCATAATTTATGCTGCGTACTAGTCTCAAATAAAAAAGTATAATACTGATCGCTTCCCATATTTGCCTCGAGGACGTCTGAATTACGGCCTGACCACCTCGCGATCATAAACTTATATTTTTATTAAACAACGATAAGCACTCATTTAACCAACCATACAACAAACTCAATTGAAGAAAGAACAATTTTTAAATCAGGCATTGATAGATTTTCAAAGAAAACAAATTAGCACAATCAAATTCATAAAAAAGCTATCTTTTAAATGTTTATCATAATAATTTTTATTTCAAACAATTAAAATAATATTTTTAAATTTTATTGTTTTTGTGATAACATCAATATCTTATTGTAAAATATTTAAAATCATGGATATTAAAACTTTGTTCGTTTAAATGGTTCTATACTAATGATTCTAGTAAATAATAAATATAACTGCTTATGTTGTGTATACAATGCTGTAAGTCGTAACTACTACATCATGTATTATAATATATTTATTTCTGTGCTTGCAACAGGTTAATAAATTAATAACTAAACTTTAAACAATATACAATATACCTATTATATATATGATTATAAAAATAACTTTTATTTTCAATTAATAAGTTCAATGTGATCAAGTATCAGTAATCAGTATAGATATACTGTAATTTATATCGTATAAGTTGCTACATACAATAAAATTCTAGATTTAAAAAAGCCAATCGCTTACAAATACAATTAACCATGAATGCACTTGTTTGTCTTTGCTCACAATTCCGCAGAATAGTTTTGAATTACTAGGTATAATACATTTGAAAGCTGATGGTGCAATTAGAGTGGCTGGTGGTGATGACCCCAATGAGATTTTAGTCCCCCCCCCCAATTTAAATTTAAAATGTTTTTTTTTTATCCATTAGTATTTAAAAAATAACACAATTGTAAGGATTTATATAAAGATACATGCTGCAGTTATATTATTCTTTAAAAATATTTTAGTTGCCTTAAAAAAAATGTAGGTATGATTAAGCTGGGATACTAAGCTACATTTATTGAATATATCATATATACTACAATTAATCACTATATTATATATGTCTATATTTATGTTCAGTTATGCAAGACATTTTTGTCCAGAAATTATGTGTACCTATAGGCTATAGGTTGTTTATGAGCAAAATAAATATAGCTACAACTAATATTAGGTACGAGTATAAAGGATTATATATTTATAACTATATAATTTAAAACTCATAAATTTCAATAAATTTACATTCATTACATTTGTCGGTATTTATAATATTTGCCAATAAGATACTTAATAGTATAGTATAGCTAATGAATTAAAATGTATTTTATACGTTTATATAATGTGATTCATAAACATAAAGCTAGGTAAATAAAATGAATCATTTATAATGATTGTAATTTTAATCATGGAGAAGTCAAATTGCATTATTTTTACAATAATAACACAATTATCCTAATCTTTTAGTATCGACAAAGTATTATCAAAGTTTTTTACTAACATTGGGTATTGTATAGTTACTATAGTAAATCAGATATATCGTAGGTACATTGTGTAAAAATATGAATATTGTATACGCTTTATAGAATATCAAATATCTACAAAATAAAAACCTTTCTAATAATTTTTAATTATATACCTATGAATTCAACAATTGCTTGTGAGTTGTGATTTATCAGTAAACTTAAATATTATCTGTTTGATTTTAGGTAGTTTGTTTAGTACCAATTTCTGGGATCATTACAATGATTATCAAGACGTACATCGACACGCTAAAGAGTAAGTACATACAACGATCTCTAATATTTAAGTGCAAATCAGTGAATATATGAATGTTTAGTAGGTAACGAGAAATTTGCTCAACAAACATGGATAGTGGATATTTTTAAATTTGAAATTAAATTGTTATAACTTAAATGTATATTTTTTTAGATCCATTAAAGTAGTATAGAGTGTGAAATAAGTTCATCCAGTGCAGTATTACCATTAGGTAGCATCCCATTCTTTAGAAAATGTAGAAAATGGGTTTGATGGGAAAAGGGACATACGCAATGTCATAAATTCACACTAATAACACGCTATCATTTGATAAACAATTCCAAAAATAATCGACAACACGGGTGTACCAACTCCATGGTAAAAAAAATGAGTTTGTGGGTAAAGAATGGACTCTAAAAGTCTCAAAAATCTTGGCACATAATTTAGTAATTGGTATAAATAATGGTATTTTAGAATCTATAGCGACATGGGGAGGCTACGTGAAGTTAGATAAATATTTAAAAATGTATATGTATTAAATAAAAAATATACCATTCTATGCATGTAGTAGACAATATTATACATAGATATAGGTATTTATTAAATGTTTCGATTTTTAAATATTATTTATTTATTTGCAGGTTACTTCGCGAAAAGTCTGTGTTGGACGAGGACTTCGTGGCGTTTTGCATGCAGAGGAAAGGAGCGGCCAAAAACTCTTTGAGGCACATAATCGATCTTCCGGTAAGTGCCCCCTCATAAAAAATACCCAATAATATACACATAATATTTAAGGGACCATAAAAAAGAGCGCGAATTTTTACACGCATGGTTCAATATTTATATACTGTCGACGACGAGATACGTTTTTTTTTTAATAAACGGTATTATTGGTTACTAGGTATAACAAAATATAAAAATACGTTAACATAATATCGAAATATCTGATCAGCGTTATAAATTGATTCATCCGTATATTACGTAATAACAATAGATTTACCTATAATATTATAGGATACTGTTAAACCACATTCAAAAGTGCAAAAATGTTTTATCGTGGATACAATTGAAAAACAGTATATTATTATAAATTATTACCTCAGTTTCAAAATATAGTATAGCAATGAATAATGAGCGAGAATAAAATTAATTTAATTTTAAATTTATATTGCAGTAAAAATGAGTTTGATTGCCGAAATACAATAATATTATCATAAAGTTATGAATATTGTAATATACAATTTGATTTTTACTCGTGATTTGTGTTTTTCGATTGTGTAAAAAATCGAATAATTCCGGTGTTGGGAAGGTGTATGATATTAAAACATACCTTTTATGTATTATTTACAATAATTATAAAATAGCATCATGTGTGTTTATTTAGTGTGTATGCATATTATATATTATAGTTTATAATATTATTCTACTATATATATATAGCTATACATGCAATTATAACGCCGGCATTCCACATTCCCATCGCATAATATTATTGAGGACGATTATGACTAGAGTATTACTTACTTATTGTTACGCAAACGGGTTCTCTGTCGTAACGAGCGTGAAGTTCAACTCTCTTCCTCCACTCCATGATTTCTGCACTAAACTTTTACACACAAACCGTCTGAGGACTCTTGGACAAACGAGTCCACGCGGCGCCTCCTTGCGACAGGTCTGAAATAGTGTGTCAAACCGCTGCAGCTCGAATAGGTCACCTATCCGTCGATTAATAATAATATTAATGTAATATTTAAAATAAATTTATTATTTAGGTATATTATAATTTATAATATATTATTACCTATCATAATATTTATAATAATAATAACATTTTAACACACGCATCAATTGGCGACGATCTTAGGCTAGATACTATTTGTTTTACAATAATGATGTTTATTTTTTTTTATCCCGTAAAAACAATTTACACCAGAAGACGTGCTTCGATTTCAACATATAGTATCTTATTTTTGGAAAATTGGATCATGATGGTTTTTTAAACAGGTCATTTTTCGATTTTCTCAATAATTTTTCCAACTCCATTGAAAAAACCGCAATAATCACAATAAAAACGAATACAATTTGAAAATTACACAATTCCCACTAGGTATATTATATACAATTAATAATTAAATATTAATACATATTTATGATTCATACATTTTCTTTCGTCCGCTCAAAATCGTTTTTTTTATCGAATGCAATCATTCAAATCGAATACCACAGGAATAATACACTATCCTGTCCGAGGACCGAAAGGACGATCGACCAACTTCCACCACCGCTGACTTATTCCACCCCGCTGCACTTACCTGTTTTTTTTTTTATTATTAGGTATATTGTACGTAAATTTATGTTACGTTATATTTAAATTATGATTTAATAGTAAGCACAAGTGATATAGATTTGAAAAATATACAAGATAAATATTTATGTCACATACATTTTATTTAATGCTCCTTCATATTATCGCCGTTTTCCCTTTCTTGCCTATAGATATGGGAGTTTACCAATTGCGCTTAAATTACCTTTTCATATACCAATTGCGCTCTAAACATTTTAGGGTCGATACAAATTTTGTTTTGGCGCAATTGGTCCATGCCCAAAGATATTATAGTTATATTTTTTTGATCAAATCGTTTAAATATTATTTTATTTTATTTATGTCATAAATCAAAATACTACGAAGTAGGTAGGTATCAAGCCTATTTTTTACGACGTACATATGACCAGTCGACGTGATAAAATAAGTAATCAAATTTTTTTATGAAATATTTTTATTATTATTCTCTTGAATAAATAATTTGTCAATTCCTTATTCCAATACATATATTATCATAAAACACATGCTACTTATAGTCTAAAGAATTTATTAAAATTATTTTTTAACTATTATTATTACAGCATATTCAAATAGATTAATAATTTGATTAATTATTTTAAATTATAACTCTTTCGCTTATGAGATATAAAATGTTTTGGATTAGATAAAACTTACAAATTAAGCATTCCATAAATGTAATAATTTAATTTCATAGGTATACCTATACTACATTACTACATACTGCCATACTGCTGTGTGAATTATCATTTAATATTTTACTTAGGTGGATGGATGAGTTTGTATAAGATTGGGTATGTTATAATAATTATTAATGAAAACTTTTATTTGAACAATTTTTTATACATAAAATTGGTCATTTATCGAAAAAAATAATCAAATAATATGTTTTCTGTTATAAAATTAATAAAATTAATTATATAATTATATAATTTTGTTATTGTTATTCATATTATTTTTTTTATTTACCAGTTTACTTGGTTGATGATCAAGCGCATATAACAAATGATTTGATTAAAATTATCAATTAATAATTACTATACCATAATTAACGAAAAATATAAGTTATAAGTAACCAATATAAGTAGCAAGTACTAAATTCACGTTATATTATTTGCAAATTATATCCAACACAATTATACATTTCATACATAAAAGAGTAAACAACCAATTGAAATAATCAACATTTAATTGACGAGAGCGGTCCATATATATATTTCCCAGAAATCACAACTTTCGTCACTTTCGTCACATTCATCCCATTCATCACTTTCATCAAAATCATCAGTTGTAGAACCAGGCACAGTTGTTGTTTGAGGTTTATTTGTGATGCGTGTGGTGGTCGTAGATTTGGTAGAATCATCTTTAGACTCATCGGTTGTAGAACTAGGTACAGTTGTTGTTCGAGGCTTATTTGTGATGCGTGTGGTGGTCGAGGATTTGGTAAAAACGTCTTCAGAATCATCGATTGTAGAACTAGGTACAGTTGTTGTTTGAGGCTCATTTGTGATACGTGTGGTGGTCGGAGATTTGGTAGAAACGTCTTCAGAATCATTGCTTGTAGAACTAGGTACAGTTGTTGTTTGAGGCTCATTTGTGATACGTGTGGTGGTCGGAGATTTTGTAGAAACGTCTTTAGAATCATTGGTTGTAGAACTAGGTACAGTTGTTGTTTGAGGCTCATTTGTGATACGTGTGGTGGTCGGAGATTTGGTAGAAACGTCTTCAGAATCATTGCTTGTAGAACTAGGTACAGTTGTTGTTTGAGGCTCATTTGTGATACGTGTGGTGGTCGGAGATTTGGTAGAAACGTCTTCAGAATCATTGCTTGTAGAACTAGGTACAGTTGTTGTTTGAGGCTCATTTGTGATACGTGTGGTGGTCGGAGATTTTGTAGAAACGTCTTTAGAATCATTGGTTGTAGAACTAGGTACAGTTGTTGTTTGAGGCTCATTTGTGATACGTGTGGTGGTCGGAGATTTTGTAGAAACGTCTTTTGACCCATCGGTTGTAGAACTAGGTACAGTTGTTGTTTGAGGCTCATTTGTGATACGTGTGGTGGTCGGAGATTTTGTAGAAACGTCTTCAGAATCATTGGTTGTAGAACTAGGTACAGTTGTTGTTTGAGGCTCATTTATGCTCCGTGTAGTGATTGGAGATTTTGTAGAAACGTCTTTTGACCCATCGGTTGTAGAACTAGGTACAGTTGTTGTTTGAGGCTCATTTGTGATACGTGTGGTGGTCGGAGATTTGGTAAAAACGTCTTCAGAATCATCGATTGTAGAACTAGGTACAGTTGTTGTTTGAGGCTCATTTGTGATACGTGTGGTGGTCGGAGATTTTGTAGAAACGTCTTCAGAATCATTGGTTGTAGAACTAGGTACAGTTGTTGTTTGAGGCTCATTTATGCTCCGTGTAGTGATTGGAGATTTTGTAGAAACGTCTTTTGACCCATCGGTTGTAGAACTAGGTACAGTTGTTGTTTGAGGCTCATTTGTGATACGTGTGGTGGTCGGAGATTTTGTAGAAACGTCTTTTGACCCATCGGTTGTAGAACTAGGTACAGTTGTTGTTTGAGGCTCATTTGTGATACGTGTGGTGGTCGGAGATTTTGTAGAAACGTCTTCAGAATCATTGGTTGTAGAACTAGGTACAGTTGTTGTTTGAGGCTCATTTATGCTCCGTGTAGTGATTGGAGATTTTGTAGAAACGTCTTTTGACCCATCGGTTGTAGAACTAGGTACAGTTGTTGTTTGAGGCTCATTTGTGATACGTGTGGTGGTCGGAGATTTGGTAAAAACGTCTTCAGAATCATCGATTGTAGAACTAGGTACAGTTGTTGTTTGAGGCTCATTTGTGATACGTGTGGTGGTCGGAGATTTTGTAGAAACGTCTTCAGAATCATTGGTTGTAGAACTAGGTACAGTTGTTGTTTGAGGCTCATTTATGCTCCGTGTAGTGATTGGAGATTTTGTAGAAACGTCTTTTGACCCATCGGTTGTAGAACTAGGTACAGTTGTTGTTTGAGGCTCATTTGTGATACGTGTGGTGGTCGGAGATTTGGTAGAAACGTCTTCAGAATCATTGCTTGTAGAACTAGGTACAGTTGTTGTTTGAGGCTTATTTGTGATGCGTGTGGTGGTCGAAGGATTTGGTAAAAACGTCTTCAGAATCATCGTTGTAGAACTAGGTACAGTTGTTGTTTGAGGCTCATTTGTGATACGTGTGGTGGTCGGAGATTTGGTAGAAACGTCTTTAGACCCATCGGTTGTAGAACTAGGTACAGTTGTTGATTCAGTCTTACAATTGCAGGTGCCTGAAAATAGTGTAGTATATGCAAAGCATACATAATAAGCAACTGTAGATGAAGGTACAGTTGTAACAGACACATCTCTACCGCTTGGTAGTTCCGTTGATAGTTTAGTTACTGATGTGAAATCATTGTTTTTTGAATGCTTAATGACATATCCTGACGTCAACGTAGTGATAGTCAATATAAATGTAATCAAGCGGATAGTATTCATTTCTGTTAACAAAAATAATATAAATTTAAACATTACATTTTTTTGTGCAAGAAACTTTGTTTAATAAGATATCTTTAAAATAAGTTCCATCGGTAATTAATTAATTGCTTGAATAAAATATAATGCATTCGAATCATGTCCCAGCGAATATTTAATATTTAATAATTTTTTAAACAATTTTACTTACCTATTATCAAACGAAAATTAAAAAAATGTAGGCAGGAGTGTTTGTTAGCTTAGATTTTTCCAACTAGTTCACGTAAAGAAAAAGCACTACATCCACTACTGTAATGTACACTTCTTAAATAGGTACCAATGGTTTATTTTTTACCTTATCAACAGAAAATAAAATATCTTCTTAGTTAAAGTACCTATATCGATTGTTCTTGGTATTGTTCCATGATAATTTTATTGTAAGTGTACAAAATAATAGCTATTAGTATTGTATATAATAATTACTTTTATTATTCTAATTTAATTTGGCCTGTTGCTATAAAACTATAAACGTTATCGTAGATCTTGAATTTATAAAATGTATGCAACTGTGTAAAGTACCTATATTATACTTTATACATGTATGTATATACTGTATAGATTTAATAACCAAACAATAGTCAATAATGCATACTTTAACACAGGCATTACTCTATTTTACTATAAAATTCTATATAAATTTATCAAAGCTTCGAATTACTCAAAAAATGACATAAAGATGACAAAATGTCCTCGCCTAATGCCGACACAAATGCATGCAGACGATTACTTAACCAACGTTTTAATTTACGGCATTTCGAAAATATTACGATAAAATAATATAATTTAGGTATAATATTATTCACTTTAACTCGACAACAATGCGACGACTGTAATTGGCAAGATAAAATCGGATACTAATCAAATATTAGGAAAAAAATAATAAAATGTAGGCAGGTATAATAATATTCACTACAATACGACAACGACAAATGTCATCGGCGAGATAAAATCGGATAGGTACTAATCTTAGTCTGTGGTAATTTACAAGTTATAAGTTATCGGCATAATGGCCGACAAGAAACGATTAGAAGTGAACTAGTGTGAAATCAGGAAAAATGACTAAAAATGTGTGAAAATGACCTAAAAATGTCAAAAAATTACTCAAAAAGTAATTAACAGCAAAAATTGCAAAATAAACATTAGTTGTTCAGATTCACATACCTACTAATGAAACACATTCGTGGTCAGGAGAGCATCGTCTAAAAAGTTCCAAAAAAAAATGCGAAATGCATCAACTTCCGAGCACTATTGATGACTGTATCCTCAGAAATATATACATAGGTATAAGGTAGTGTTCGTAAAATGGTAAAATGATCATCCTCTATCACTTATATAGTAAACTTGACACTTTAAATTTTATATATGATTAAACTATTTTGACATATCTTGCATTGTTTCTGAATGCTGATACAGCCAATCATAATATTGAAAATACTTTGATCTGTTAATAATAAATATACACAAAAACAGCAAATTCGAATAAAAGTGTGTTTGCGCATACGTTGTCCATATTTAATTTACCTACCTACAAATGTAGTATATTTAAATTAAATTTAAAAAATAATACAATAAGAATAAATAATAATACATTAATATATATAAATATATAATACTATATACATAGTGCATTAGTTAGATTATTTATTTTGTAATTGTGTAAGTGTTAGTACGGTAATATTATATAGTTAATAGTAATATATATATATAATAAAATATTGATAAACATATATAATATTCAAGATAAAAATAAAAAACACATTATCATTTTTTTTAAAAAATATTTTTAATACTTTTACTATACGTATGCCCTTTTTAAAATAAATGAATTGTTTTCTTTATTTGATTTTTATTTAGTATTTTTAATTTCCAATAAAAATGTTAATGTTATTTGACATCCAAAAAATACATTAATATTTTATATGTTTATATATAAACGAGTATGTAACTTAATATTATCGCACATTTTTATTTCATTATAGTAACAATAAAAACTGTATTATTATTGTGTACGTGGGAAAAAAATATATATTTGCTACAACGACTATTGAAACGTTTAACCAAACCATAATCCAGCGCTAAGTGGATTGTTACAGTAAACAAAATCTGACCATAAAACATGCTTTCATAATTCCAAATTCCAATAGTTCTCAGGCCTTAAGAGGACGTGATACCCACATGTGTTGTCTCCGTCTTACACACGTACGGCATAGCAAATTTTCGTTCAGCAGATTCAATAGTGTGTTGTTAGTTTTGATATTAGAGTGAATTGACCTATAATCAAATTTAAAGGTAAGATTATTATTTAGGGCCCCACGTAGACTTTTATTAATTTTATTATTTTTAAGTGAGTTATGATCATTTTAAAATGTACACTTTCAAAAAGGTCATATAACTTACTTAAAACTAATAATATCAATAAAAGCCTACGTGGGGCCCTAGATAATAATCTTACCTTTAAATTTGATAATAGGACAATTCACTCTAATATAAAAACTAACAGCACACAATTGAATCTGCTGAACGAACATTTGGTATGTCGTACGTGTGTAAGACGGAGACAACACATGCGGGTATCACGTCCTCTTAAAGACTATGGATACTTTTATTTTCTTATAAACAATGACATTTTCAAAATATTTAAACTGATAATAATAATTAATAACTATTCGTATTAGAATTTGTATTCTAGTTACTTACGTCTTGTGTTTAAATGTTCAATACACTTTTTAATATCTGGTGTAAATGTTTGAAAATGTAACTGTAGTACAAAGCCCCTATAAAGTTGTCTGTGAAATTAAAAAATATCAAAAATACGTAAGTGCAATTTTTTTTAAAAAGCATATGAAATTTAAGCTGTCTATTTTGTTCACCCGGAACCGTTTATTTACATGATATTACAAAAATGACTTAAAAGTTCCCCCTTAACCTACCACAGTGCTAGTTTCTCGGTTTTTTCGCTATTTAATTAACCAACAATAAAAGAATATCTAAAAAAAAGTTAATACCTTTTGAAATAATGAAAGTCCCCTATAATAGGATTACAATAATCCAACTATATACAATATACATATGTATGTAGTTATGGCTACTATATTTGAAGTGTCTGCATACCTACTAAGGCACGGATAAGCCCAATAAATACATTTTAAATTTTAAACAAAAATATCTGCTCGAGAAGTAAACATAAATTAATAAAAAAATTCATAAAATTATAAAAAATCAAATGAAGAAAAAATTAAAAAATATTTAAAAATGCAATAAATACAAATTACCTACATTTGATTTTGAATATTATAATAATTATTATGTAAAATAAATTAAATTCGTTTGTATCTATATTTACGAAAATTGGTTTTACATAGTAGAATAAAATACACTAATAAATCTGTTCCTTGCCGTACAAAATACAATGTAGGTAAATAGGTGTTTCGAAAACTTCAAATTGAAAATATTTTCCAAGTATAATGTATCTCCATTATTGTGAAACACTGTACTTACCTAATACAAATATTTCGGTAAATCGTTGGAGACGCGTGCATAATATTATTGTATGTAGTCACGTAGGATAGGTATTGATTTTCGGAAACTTTATGACATTTTAATGTTGTGTTCATATTTTTC
>NC_042496.1:11009297-11026734 GCF_005508785.2 Acyrthosiphon pisum | reverse complement strand
TTAGGTATAAAAGTTGAACATTTTATGAATTTTTTACTACAAAATAATTATTCAATTTTAAATTTGATAAATTTTATCAAAATTTGATCATTAAATGCTTATAAAAAAGATTGTGCATATGTATTTTGAATATATTCAACTGCTATTGTAACAATGTATCAGGAGCGTTGTATTAATTTTTTACACGTTTTGGCCCAATAGATAAAACTTTATTGATATTTATAGAAAAAAAAAAACTAAAAAAATTGAAAACTTACAATGTCCGTAAACAGCTCAAAAAGAGTCAAATTATTTTAAAAATTTTATCGTATATATAAAATGCTAATATATACATTCAGTGAAATTTTCAAGTTTCTACAGTCACTCGTTTTTTAATTACAACAAAATAAGAAAATCGTTACGTAAGAAATCGAGTGAATATCAAATGTTGTAAAAATATGAATTTCAAACGCCCATAAAAATTTAATTTGAGTTTCTTATAGACATTTTTATTTGGTAAAGGTAGATTATCCTATAAGGAATCTTGTATTACATTTTAAAATCTTAGATTTAAAAAGAAAAAATTTTATGAATTTATAACTCGAAATAATTTGCAAAATTTCGTGATTTTTCCATATTTTTTCAATTTTTGAACTTTAAATGCTTAAAAAAAAAAACTGTGACTAACGATTTTTAATATTTTTCATCTGCCTTTGAAACAATATACTAAGAGCCTTGTATTAAATTTTCAAGCTTTTTTAATCAACAAATAAAATTTTATTGATATTTTTAGAAAAAAAAAATGTCCGTAAAGAGCTCAAAATACATCAAAATATTTTGAAAATGTTATGGTGTATAGAAGATGCTAAGATAAACATTCAGTCAAAATTTCATGTATCTACGGTCATTTTTTTTTAAAGGTACACCAAAAAACCAAATTCAATTTTGTGAAAAATCGATTTTGCGTAAAAATTCCCGTTTTTCCTTAATTTTTCTTTTGTTTTTCCCGGCGCTTTTGAAAACGACTGGGAAATTTAAATTTTGACCTCCCCAATGCACCAACGATATTCACTTTCTGATCGAACAAGATACTGAAGTTGAAAATCGTAGCATTATTTCGACTACTTATCGTGTACACAGACACAAAAAAAATAAAAAAATAAAAAAAAAATAAAAAAATAAAAAAAAATAAAAAAAAAATAAATTAAAAAAAAAAACACACATCATTGTAAAATCAATACATTCATCGTTCCACTCAGAATCTAAAATAGCAACACTCTTTTTAGCTAATTTTTAACTATAAAATCTTTTGTATCCTGACTAAAATATCTGATATAATATAATATGGCAATCCTAACTCGTGATTTTTTTTTGTATACCTACTGACATAATATTAATATAACGCAGTGAGTTAGGTACTCTACACATACGCATATTTGATATTTCGCGTGAAAATTTTCGCCATGTAATAAACAAAATAAAAAGATATTACATTAAAACTAAATACTGCAGCTATTTTTTGAATGGGAATTAAAAATGTTTTATGACATAAAATATTATAAAACCATTTCTTGTCTATTATATTATTGAGGTATACACATTACACTATAAGGTACACTATACTTATTATTGGATAAATAATATAATATAATATTATTAGATACTGTGACAGCAGCCGTATGTTTGAATTTATTTGAACCCAAATAAACAAAATAATATGTTCGAGTATATACCGTCTGTATATAATATGTACAGGCTTACAGCCATATTGGTATAATATATTGAGTTTTTCAAGGTCTTTTGGTCGTATTCTCAAAAGTCATTTACCCGTTATCGGCATCGGCGCCATAAATAATGTATAATATATAAATGCGATTGATATTGGTGAGGCCAATACTATAGAAATTCGAGAACGCGTAACCGACACTTGGAAATAAATAACAAAACTCGGAACGATGTAAAACATAATAACGCTTCGTAGAGAAAATAAAACGAAAGACTAAGGACACACATAAGGCACACACACACACACACAAACACACAAATCGTATTTAATAAGAGTCGACCTGTCCGACGAGCTAATATAATATATATATATGTTATTATGCATAGTACCTAAATACATACGCGTGTGCGGTGTGCCCTATAATTTTCTGATCATAAAATACGTTGCCGACCGCACGACGAGGAGGAAACGCTATAGAAACACAGCACAGTGCATAGTTGAAGTGAAGAGACAGGCGGTGACGAAGGATATGTCTGTGGAAAATGATCCCGTCCTCTCGTTTAAGCTGTCCGAATATTTGTGTTATTTCTCTCTCAAACTATATAATCGTACACGTAAATACGTAATACGTGATAAGCTTATCCAACGGCAATGCGCCCTCCCGACATACGATATCCTTGATCACGTTAATTTTTTATGAATTTACTATGATGGATTTTTTAACTAATTAGTAATTTTTATCTGGGTTTCCTACATCAATACATCTTTCCCTTCGTACATGCTTATAAGTCATATGTACTACCAATATTATTATAAAATGCGCAACCAGATACTTAAACATTTTTTCTCAAACTCTTATCTTAAATCTTATATTATACGTAACGGTCCAATACGCGACTTACATGTCATGTTTAAAATGTAGGAACATAATAATTAATAATTATATGACATAAAATATACTATAAAATATGTAGCTATTATTTATTTTATAAAATAGTTAAAATTGACGTCATATTGATAATTATGTATACTTAAACTATAATTAAAAATTGACAAATTAAAAAATAACTAAAAATTACATTATTTTTTTTTTATTGAGTTAACACTTAAGGTTACGACACCTATGATGACACCAGCCTGAAGGTTATTTATTAGGTTTATTTTTTAATTGTAGAGAAGGGTACGGTTGGCTAGAACATATATATAATAGGTATGTGTGGCGAGGATTTGTCAGTTGTCACTAAAACCCGGGTGGTCAGTGGTCTCCCATTCGGAAACTTGTGGCATCGGCTGATATACTTGACCTCAGAACACGTGTGTTACTGAACTACTGCGCGACACCAGGTCACTAAAAATTACAGTAATGTACAAAAAACCCATTATTTTACAATATGATCTATATTTGATATACAAGTATATGAATAATTTAGTATATTCAATAATCAAGTATATTAATAATTTATATGAATAACCATTGTTTAAATATTACCTATCTAAAAAATAAAACTCGTAATAGGTTTGGTGATAATGACACCCGTCGATGTACACGTATCGGTGAGGAAAAGACTATTTTTAACCCCCCACACCCACCCCACCCACTGTAAAAATAAAAAATGTCAAATCCCCTTAGTATTTTATGTATAGATTTAATAAAAGAAATAGTATTATTATTTATTTATTGTATAAGTGTACACTATATGGCAATCAAAATAAATTATGATAATATTATGATTAGGGACTGAAATAACAATTTTGTAAAATAACTATCTTATGATAAATAATTACACATGAATTAATATAGTTTTAACACCCCCTTCCTCCTACCCCTACATACATTTATCTAGTTACGTATATGAGTCATTACCAAAAAGACAAATCTGTAAACTATCTGGAGGATTCTCCTTCCTCTACAATCTATACGGCGTATATAGGCAAAATTGAATAAAAAAAATAATGGAATGTTGCCTATTCATTGTCGCATGTTTGGTTGCGTCTCGTAAACTCTGAGGCACTATGTTATTATATTCCACGACGATAAAATTGTAGATACTTATATTATATTATTATGTTATTATAACCACATCAATCAACTATATGATATTTTATAGTATATTTGTTATGTTTTACTACGCGTAATATAATAATATATAACTGCAATGTTATGTCTGAATTTACCCTCGTTTCATAAATTATAATCCATCCTAAAAATATTATGTAAGTACTAAAGCTCAAAAATTTTAGTTGATTTTAGGACTTATGCATAAATTGTTGAGCGTCAATAATATCATTATTATATTATTATATTGTGATCTCGCCAAAACAGCAAATATTTGGACAACGTCGTTCGCAAGGCCGTCCTCTACGACGAAAGACAAATCGGTTTAAAACGCCTATTTTAATTCTCTCTCTCTATATATATATATATATATATGTTTATATGATAATAATATTATTATGTATAGATATAAAATATGATTTACACTTGCGAGCAAATGTTTAATTATCTTCAAGAACCTAGTTTTCCCTCCCCTTCGCGGCAGAAGTGCATTTCACCAGCTTGTACAATATGTGGTTAAGTGAAAACGTTTAAGAACGTACATTATAAAAACGTTCACTTTTTAAAATTATTATAATATATAAATGCGGGCAAATAAATATACGTAGGTAATTGGCCATGTTCACGTATCACCTATACATAAATAACAGTATAATAATATTATGTCCTTCACCGATTCGATAGCATTAGCAATATTATAATATTATGGATAACATTCTACAATTTTATGAGGTATATAACGCCTATACCAAAGGCATACATAATAATGTCACACGTAGTACCTAACGTAGAATAACATTTCGGCGATATAATAAATAGGAGTTTCCAGGCGTGGACAGCGAAACAGTACATCGAAAATAAAATAAATTAAATATACAATCGAGACTCCATCTTTGCCGGAATGGTGTCAGGTTTACTTAAATTTTTCCACACACACACGTTACAAACATATTCGCTCATCGAAAATGGCAAACGGCATATATTACATACGTCATGTATACCTATATGATGTATTATATATATATTTATATAATTCATGTTTGGTATAATATTATGTGGGTACGGTTTTGAGGAGTATGTTATTGCTACAGTGTAGTATAGTAGAATATAATGCAATTTGCGACAGACGACCGGCAGGCAGTATATGCTCGTCCGCGGCGAAAAACATGTATCTCTATATAGGTATAGAATATAGATACGCTTGTGAGAGATACTTATCGTAAAACAATAACGCGTAAACGCTGCACGTCCTACATATAGGTATACGAAGGTACGCGATATTCATATGATAATATAATAATATATTAATGTAACGATGTATAAAAAGGCCCCACGCTCCGCGACTGGCGTATGTTTTCGATATATTTAGGGCACGATTTAAATTTTTTCCGCAAGTCTTCTGCGATAAGCGAAACCATCATGAAGTAAACCGAATGTTTAATATTAATATAATGTCTACACGATACATATTATATATTATACACGATATATCAGATATCTATATAGCTTTAGACGGCCGATGGTGGGCGTCCTAGAGTTTTGAATCGTTTCGGGGATGCATTGTTGCGGCAACTGTGTCCAGCGTGAAACAATCGCGCATTATGTTCTATATTATATTTACATATTGTATACGCTTCAGTATATTGTTACCCGTGTATTGTAAGCATATGTATTATATATATATATCGTATTGCACGCACTTATAATTCATTGCCCAAAATATAACAGTCTCGACGTTATTCACTGCTTGCTATAATATAATATTATTATAATACTTTTATATATTATACGCCTCATATTTATGGATAATTTTGGTAACTTTTCGTTTAAACCAATTATTTTTAATAAGAACCTACTGTAACAATATTGCGTATACAACATGGTGGTACAGTGGAGATTAGGAATATAGGTTGGAGTTGGAAAACAGAAAGAAAACCCTTCTTGAAGGGTACGCTATAGCAGTATGCAGCCCTATTATTTGGGGCTGAACAGTATAGTAACTTTAAAATGCATAATAATATTTTCATTTATGGGTAGACTTACTATTTATACCTAGGTGGCTAAGTAGGTACGTAGGTATATAATAAAACGATATTATACTTATGCATGTTATGATATTATAATAGTAATAATTTTAAATTTATAAGCTTACGGAATTGTAAATATTTGTGTGTGCCAATAATAACAAAACCAAATCAGCGGCGGCCAAACGGGCCACCGTCCAGCGGAGCGGATAAAATATTATCGGACATTTACCGTTATAATAATACCTACGCCGTCGACGCCACCGCCGCATGTCCACCTACACGCGACCTATCGGGGGCAAAACGGGATGTGCCTGGTATATACGGCGACGATGACGAGTTCGCCTCTCGGAAATCGCGTGACACCACACCGCCGCGGTTCGAGTCCAAATAGATATTATATATACCTAGGTACAGCGATTGGTGTACATTATATTTTTTAGTTTTCTCACTTCTCGACCGCAGCTAGCCGAGACCATTCTTCGGTTTCATTTACACCGTTATAGGTACTTGTTTAATTTCGAATTATATTTTTTTTACGCACATTTTTCCCCTCTATAATTATTATATTACCATCATTATTACATGTTCGTGGTCGTCACGTGGTCGTTGTCGTGTTTTGTTTGCAGTCCACCCGAGAGACAGACGAAATCTCAAATATTTCTCCGTTCTTATAAGCTGTATAATATATTTTATGGGCACCGTGTAATTCGGAAAACGTTATGTGTGTATATATAGTAAAAAATAAAAATGTACATTCATATACGTGTTAGTGTGTTCGTGTGTGTCGCGCGTGTGTATGTGTGTTGATGTAATTGAAAAGACGTGTGCCGTCCTCCGTATAAACCGACTGTGACTAAAAAAATGTAAAAAATAATAAAATACAAACTATCTGCTTTGAAAAATACCGTTGAAACGTTATTATTTTGACACCTAGTCGTCGTCACTCGTCGTGGTCGCCGGTGTTTTTTTACTTTCGTCTGCTCGCGTATTATTATAGATGTAATATAAACTGTACATATTATTATATTTTTTAAAACAGTTTGGATTTTATAATATATACAATATACATATTACTCTGCGGTGTTACCAGTATTATACAACATATAAATATTATGAATCTAATGAACGTCCAGCAAGTTGTTTTTTATCCAACTGATTACTGAAGACATTTTACGTACTAAATGTAACACGAACAGTTTTTTTTTTGATTCAACGAACACTGCTCATCTGCATACGCACTTGCTGCGGTGATACAAGCTGATATATACAGGAAATTAACCATTCGAATTAATTACAAAAAAAAAATACAACCTATTTGGATTAATATTGGTTACCTACCAGCTTGGACCAAATAATATTACGTGATAATTTCCACGTTATATAATTAAACTCGTTAGCATAATATTGACAAAACAAATTAATAATATAAGTAATTCACGCCGAAATGCCTTCACTGGTTGGTTTTACCCTCAAAATCAATCCGCCACATTTTATAGAAAGAACATGACTTATGCTTCTTATACTATTCTCATATTGTATAGTTTCTAAATAAAAAATAAAAAAATATATTAATAGTAGGTATTTGATATAGTTACATTTTCTTACTAATAAAATATTTTTTTTTCTGTTTTATAATTTGACATTTGTGTTAAAAAATGTATTAACTTATATCTAAAGGTCATTAGGTCAAAAGTAAAAATTAATTATTAATTTGTAAACTGTAAACGTTGTATTAAGTCATTTAGCTATTATGTTTGTATGTTCCTATTGTTAACAACTTTGCCATCTACTATGATTTTACTTGTCTTATAACGGATACAACAATAGTACCGTTCTACAGTAAGAAATTCAAAATAGTAATATAATTATGTGTATGTAAGTACCTTTGTAAGTACATTATATAATGTATTAATACATTGGTGATTACCTGCATTTATGTATAATGTATGAGTTACTGAAATGGATAAATTAACACGATTTTTCGCGTAAATCGAACCGATAAATCTCGTTCACGGCACACGAGTCGCTGACCGACTTTTGACACTTTTTTTTCTTCTTTCGCCAGAACATTATATAATATATTATAGTAAGGAAAAAATTGTCGGTGAAACCGAAACAGCACTGCATTATAATACATATTAGATTATGTATGTGTGTGTGTTTGTGCAACACTTGCCGAGTTTTATTATAATAATAAAATGAGTTGGGAGTGAGACAGAGACATATTACCTATGTATAACAGTAAAAAGGCATAATAGTGACAGCAACGACGAAAACTACGATAATCGCATTATACACGCGTATACATACATCAAGTTCTTAACATATTTTAATTCTTTGTAGATTTTGTATACGCATAATAACAGTAGGTATGTACTGCCTGCCTACCAACCTACAACCAATGTAACCACACTGAACCTAACAAAAATAAAAACAGAACGTGTTTGTTTATTTTTCGATTATTTTTTGTATTTGCGTTATACCAATACGCACGACATGAGTGCTGTGACCAATGACCATAGACCTTATACTGAGTATGAGGTTGTGACCGATGGCGAGGTGGGCAACGTTTGTTGATTGACAACCACTGTTTGATACGACATTGATCAATTTGATGTTATTTATACTAGAAAAAGTATCTTCAGACAAAAATTAAATAAATTAAGAAACTCACTTATACTTATACTTTTGTTATACTTAAACACTTAACTAATTAATTTAACAAAAGTGTGATCACCAATAATATAATAGACCCTATAATACTCTATAGTCTATATCAGGGGTGGCCAAACCGCGGCTCGCGTCATAGACTTTTGCGGCTCGCATCTTAACGTAACATTAGACGTAAATAAACGTAAGAGCCAAGATGTAAAAAAAAAAGAGGTCATATAATATATAATAATATGACCTTTTTTTGGCTCTTCAATTTTTATTAATATATTTGGTGGCTCGCGAGTCTCTTCTCGCTGGCCACCCCTGGTCTATATAATATAGTCTTCTAAAAGAGATCGTGCTTATCATATTATGCATATTATTAATCTATTAATCGATATTTGCAGATTGCGATCAAAGTGAATTTTGTCTTTTTTTAAAGCTATCTTACGTATGAATTTGAAAGTACCTATATTAAAGTTTGTAGGCTAATTATTTTGTTTATTTTTTTTAATATTATACGTGTATTAACTTATACGAGTATGTTATGGGCGTTTGGTCTATGTAAGGTATACTTGTAGATATTTTAATTTTTAAAGCACCATATCCGCGCATTTTGTATAAGTATATATTTCTAATACGATATCTCAACATGCTTGGAAGTCGTAATCATAATATATTAAACATTCTGGTTATTATTATTTATTATATTATTACATAGGTTTAGTAATTTCTAACTAATATTTTTGTAGATTCGAATAACTATAAATAAGTAACGCATTTGTGTGTAAACGCGTAGTGTTCTGTATATTAATTTCATATTCTATTAATTTAGAGTTTGCCAATCAAATTACTATATAAGTTATATTTTTTCTCCATACAAACACCACGCTGCCAAAAAGTGCGGAGGAAGAAAAAAAACGAAACTCAAAGCCACCACTTGTTCACAAATGTACTTTTAGGTATTTACATTTTTTTCACATTAAGTAGGTATAATATATTTGAATACAAACATAATAATAAACACATTATATGCACACTTTCAAGTAAACGAGATTGTATATATCCACTAATAGTTTAACCTAGGACAAGGAAAATTATTTTATCAAAACGAAAACACATAATATAATAATAATATATGTATAATGGGCTTGTAGCAAATGGAATAATATGATTTTGAAAGTAGAACGTTATGATAAGGATTTAATTTTATTCATACGCGTGAACCTTATACGGCTTAACTTAATAGGTAGGTACTAGGTAGATTTACTGTTTTGTCATCTTCTTGTTTTTTACTCGATATAATTGAATTATTGAATATACATGAATGTTTACACGAAAGTAACATTAACTGCAGCACATAAACTGAGAATTTTCGAAAATCCGTTATAATGTGTTTATCACTCCAATATAAAATCGCAGGTATATAAATATATTTTTTTTCTTTAACGAACAAATTATTTCTCTTGACAATCATTAAAAATATTATAGGTATAAATAATAAATTTATTTTAAAAGTCTTATTTGTAATTTTTTCTAGAGTTTTTACAACACACTTAATATGTACACTGTAGTAATCTATATGAAATATGAAATGTTTTCAAACCTTTGCTATAGAAAACCATACCACAATACCGACAATATAATGCATGACTGTGATTTGAATAACAAATTACAATGGGTGTATCAAAAACAAAACTTTAAAATTTTTTTATTTTATATAAGTAGTTGCCGTACGATTAGCGTTAAGATCGTGACATTTTCTTAAAAAGTTTAGATCTTATATTATTCCGACTGGAATACTAACTATATTTTTATTCTCAAGTTAAACATCACACACTATTGTATATACATTATACTTATAAGTTGCATAATTTATAATTAATAAATATAATGCATAATTAAGCTTGAAACCATTATGCCAAATCAGAAACACTAATCGTCAAACATTGTTGGCGTTAAACACTAACGCGCAATAACAAAAATATTATTGTTATTATTACTACCTATTATGATTATTGATTATCATTATATGACGGCCAAGTACTTTCTCTGTAAATCCGAATGTGAATAAATTTAAACAAAAACCATTGTTAGAGGTACGTTTCAAAATCCATTACTATCGATGATTGATTATCTATTATTCACTTATAATAATTTATTTGTTTATGTTCTTTTCACTTTTATTGACGAACTTCAGTGCAGAATTGTTGAATCGTTTTATTTAATGTTTTTATATCCTTACATATTTTAATAACGGATAAAATTAGAAATTGTCTCGGATAATTCAAATGTTCAAAATATATAATTTTTTTTTATACGACATATTATTATTATGAAAATCTTTATATATTATTCTACCGTCTTTATAAAGTCGTTAGTCGTTACTATGTAAGATGAATGTGGACACGTGGTAGGATGATTAGAAACATTTCCGTAAAGAACATTATTATGTGAGAACTCGTATAATTGAAAATTATTACTGTATGATTATATGTTATTATCATTATTTTTATAAGACTTGTTAGAAAATATTAAATGTTTTCTATAATGTCACAAAAGTCTGGTCTCACTTAATTGTACACTAACAGAAAGTAAAACACAAATAAGATTTTTTTGTACAATAATCATTATTGTGACATTAAATTTCCACCCTTTTTTTCTAAACCACAGTACCTACATATAATTATTACTATTACCTATATATATATTTTCGACCGGTACCTATATAATAATATGGTTCTTTCAAGAATTAATTTTTTTTTATACTAACTAACATTGTTTTAGTCGTGTTAAAATGAAATATAGAGAAAAAAAACTCAGGATAAAAAAAAAATAGAGGATTAGATTAATGAACGACTACTATCGCACACGACCACACTAATTCGAACATTGACGGTGATTGCAGACAACACGCTCGTTGGTCAACGGGAACGAAAATTTACGAAAACTCGCGTACCCTGAACGTTAATCTAATTATTATTTATCACCATACAATATTGTGTTAACTATTATATAAATGAGATAATACGTGCGCGTTGTACTTCCATCGCGGGGTGAAAATAAAAACGCGCGTGTCGGGCTCACGTATGACGAATAATGATATCGAGTACACGGTAAATAGTTGCGCAAACAGAAAAAATTATGAATATATCGAAATATTTGTGTGCATATTAAAAATAATAATAATACTTACACGTATCGTAAATATATTATATTATTTTATGACACGATAATGTACAATGCAAGCGTGTACCTAAACAAAAGCATATCCATGGATCATGTATAATATTATTATTGTACTTATTACATTTTCCTGGCGCGTGCAGCAATGGGCACAGATCGCCACTCTGTTTTCTCGGGAAATATTTCCAACATCACGCGATTGCCAGCCGCCATCGCACGTACATATTATAACGTATATAATACTGACTATTCGATAGCACGTGCAGAAGTTCACTTTTCCGTGGAGTGCGCGTTCATTGTTGTCGGAAATAGCCTGTCGCCTATATGAATTGGCAATATCTCTGACGATCGACGGACTACATAATATCATATATAGGTAGGTACGCGTATGTGTGTAGTGTATTATATTATATAGGTACATGCATGTATAGACGATCGAGCAATCGCGCATGTGAACCAAAAGATGACAACTATATATGCAACTTATGTGTATAGTATATATATATATAAGGTAATACATATTATATAGGTATGAAATATAAAGTTCCGTGTATATATGCTGACGAGTGTTACCCGTGTGACTCTAAAGAAGATATCACTACGACCTATATATATATATATAATATACACCCGGTTTTAAAATTTAATATGTTGCCATTAAAAAGACAGAGAAAGAGAGATTATATAATTGGATAAAAAAACGACGCGTGAAGAACGCTAGGGAATGTTGAAAATTATCGTATTTCCAGCAAACACGTACCTACCTATACCTATAACCTAGAACCTACCTACTCTAAATCTAAACTTGTTTGGAAAATATTTTTATTTACAAGATTTCGAAATCACTCTATACACTTAATATGTTTTTTGAAAAAAAAAACAACAACCCAACTACCTATACTTACTACATAACATAAATACTACTCTGCGTTTAAATGAAATTAATAATTTTTTCAATTATGTACCTACTTAAAACATTTACCGACATCATCTATCTCAACTTACACTTATTACACTTTCGATGTACAATATAAAATTATATTGTATTATGTATAAAATGAATAAGTCATTTTTTTTTTCACCAGCACGTTTAATAATTGTATTATGTGTATATCTAAACACACATATAGTACCTATGCATATTATATAATTAAAATGATCTTCTGAGTTCTGGCCATATTATTATATTGTCTATTCAATATAATATAATATTATGACTAGGTGAAATCAAAATACTTTTCTAATAACACAGTTGATATAAATCAAAAATATTATAAATAATAAATATGTTGAAGATTTAATCGAATTGAAGTCCGCTGCAGCTCGAAATTAACTCAGAAATCACAACCAATTCGTTTACGCTATCTTTAATAAGGAAAACTGGTGGGTTAAATTCATAAAAAAAACATGATTACAATATTATGTCGGTACATATAAATACCAATTACCAGCAGCGTATAACGCACATAATATCAAGAGGATTTTTTTACCAATGATATTTTTACCATCTATCATATATTATATATACCATCGCAGTTCTTTTCACAGCTAACTGTTTTAATTATATATATATATATGTTTAATATAATGCGAATTGGTTGCATATTTAAATATTATATTTATTACATAATATATTATATTATATTCATATGGTTTCGAAACTTTAAACAACCACGAAATTGGATAAAAAATATGAATATAAAATTAAAATTAAGTACCTACTTATAATAATTAGATCAGGTTTTACTCATTCTAATACATTATAATATAATTATTTATTATAAACCCGTGCGAAATCGTCGTCAAATGTTTTAGAAGAAGAGTTACAAATCAAAGAGATTTTAAAATGGTGCACCTAGGATTGGCTACTGGGTACGTTTAGTAAGTACACCACCCTTAGACGACTATTAAGTATTTTGATAAAAAGTTTTATTTATGCATTACATTATTATCAAATCTTGCTTTGATCATATATTTATCTGGAGCCAGAAGAGGTCCCCCAGAAATTCATATTGTTGCATTTTTATTTTGCACATAGACGGTGCCTATTACCTAAACCAGATAAATATAAATTAAGTGTTAACATTATATTATACTATTTTAATCAAATTAAGCGTTAAAATATACCGTCATAATATACTCATATCAACATAATATTATTGTATACTGTACAGATTATAGACTATAGAACTATAGAAGTATAGACTGTAGTGTATAGTATGTTATGATGAGCTATATACGATGTTAGGTACAGGTATAAGTATAGGTATATGTATAGACTATAGGTATAGGTTTTATATGACTCGATAACAAAATTATAGTTTAATGATAACTATAAAAATTATCATTAAATGCTGGTGTGTATGGCGATTTTTTGATCCGAAAAGTTTCTATTCACTCAAATTCACAATACCTATCATGTATTATGTATAATACGTATAATACATTCGACCCTCGCTAATTCAAAATTAGTGGGACTTATGAACAATTTCGAATTACCGAGAGTTCGGATTACTGAGTTATAAAACAAATTCGTACTTACGATGATAATTCGATAATTATCAGAAATAATAAGATACATTTATTCACAATTAGAAGGTTACGATAATATTAGAAGAAATACATTTTGGTGAATATATTTGAATTACCGAGCGTTGAACTTCAAATAGTCGCTTGTTTTGACTGCTAGTTTTCACTAACATTTTACTACAAATTACTAAGTGCACTATCAAATACATTGTTTTTATTCGAAGAACTGTGAGATTTTTAAAGGAACGAGATTTCTTCGAATTACCGAAAGTTTCGAATTATCGAAGGTTTAGATTATTGAAAGTCGACTGTATATAAATTATAATATTATTATTGCCGTGGCGGCGTCGGCGATGATTTTCCGCGGGCACGCGTGCGCCGCCCATCACATGGACTGCAGTACGTGCGGCCGCGTCATCGACGAAGTATCCGATTTTTGTGTCCTATTGTGTGCGTCGCGTACTACCTATATAATATAAATATAAATTAATAATAATAATAATAATATAATAATGAAACATTTTCTCCTACGTGGAGCTGAAAAAGAACCGACAAGACGGGCTCTTCATATATTAACTACGTGAACACTTGTAACTGTAAGATTATTGTATAATCATATGCATTGTTATTGTTGTTTTATTATTATTATTATTGTTATACTGACGTATAACACGCGTTATATGCTTAATATAATGAACAAAATCAAATTATCGCCAATCATAAATTTTGGATACTCTGTGCAGCATATTATTATGACCGCGGGCAATGTTCAAATAATATTATACAAAGCGAAAAACACACTGGTAAGCAACTGTGCTAATATTCATAATATTATAATTTATAATATAGTACAATGAAAACTTTTAGTCGAACCCAAATATAATCGTTAATTTGTTGAAAAGGATTGGTCATAAAGTATTGGCAACAGCGAATATTATGCTTCATAATACAATATAAGTAATAAGTATATAATATATTGTACATAATATATTTTAAACCAGTGCAGGATATCAAGTTTTTGTTGTGAAAGATATAATTACAATATTATATCTAGGTACACATTATTATAATATATAATATGTTCCTTTTACCTATGTATGCCTATATAGATATAATAATGTTTTTTTTTTTATTACAAAAACCTATATCCACGTTACGCAATATTTTAAAATAAATTTCCACATAAAAATCGTACACCCAGGTACACTTCACAATATTATTATGATAATATAAACACAGGTCGCATCGAGTAAACATATACTTGATAAACTGCAATTATATGTATACGATTTACGACGCATATATTATAACTCGTATATAATCAGGCTATTATAATATTCTATATAATATATTTATAAACCCTAAAGAGGCATTCAGTACCAGACCACTAACTGTAGGAAAAGTTATACTTGGAGGCCAGAGAAAATTTTTATCGTGTTTAATGTTTTAGTACGAAATATAATGCAGAAAAGAAACGAAATTGTATAGTGTATTTGCGGCCATATAATATGCGAGTCGCATAAGTGTAAAACCGACAAATTGAAGCCCCACAAGTTGTAATGTGCAGTGTGTTTCGCATTCCGTATTGACGTTTTCAGAATATTCGTTGTCAGACACCTTTTGTATTCACAAAACTTTTCAAAGGCATATTATTATAATATTCTATATTGGTCGCGACTCGTGGAAGCACATAATCAACTAGCAATAATATCAATATAAATATATTATGTAGGTAGGTATAGAAACGTAGAGTAATAAGTCTAAGATAAATATTAAATACCTGTATGGAAATATATGAGTATTCTAAATCGTGTGGTTTATCACACGTTTATTATTTATTTATATACCTACATTTTTATGGACTCAAAGTTCTGTTGTATACGACAAAGTTGATATTATATTGTTATTTATTGTGAAACCATTGCAGCATACTTTCGTATCTCAATGACACCTCCTTAATGTAAAAAAATATTTATTGCATGGCGATGTAGAGTAAAGTAGAGGGCAACTATGGCCATTGTAGGGATTATGGTTGGTAGGGTTGTAACGGTTAGTTAGCAACACGTGTATGTGTTCAGGCAAGGTTAGGTTTTTGCCATTACGAACCCAGGTAGTTACCCATCCTAGAACTATAGTGGCACTGGCTGGTACTTACTCTCAGATCACGTTGCGTGCACAGCCAAGCCACAATATATATATTTTGTTCTTTCCATAATCTACATACTACACACCACACATATTTGACAATTTTGACACACTATGTTAATTTATTTCATGACCATTTACTATAGTAAACGCGAGTGTATGAATGATCAATAGCGGTGCACTGCAAGGGTTGGTCTTCATACATATTACATACATGATAAATAATCTACCCTATGAAGAAATTGTAAAGTATTATTCATTAGCATTTTTTAAAGGTTTGCTCTTAATTTTGATTTATCTTTGACCCATTTCACTCCCCAAAAATTTCACTTTATATCATTGGTATTATAAGATCAATAACAAAATGTAATGCTGCCATTTTACTATGGGTGTGATAATATTCTGTTTTTCATTTTTGTTTTCCTTTCCACACCCCGTAACTTAAGACGAACATTATATTGAAACATATAATACACAATATCATATAGACACAAAAATATATATTATAATAATATACAGTTTATTAGTATATCTTTACCAGAATACCTACATGCATAGCACATGTCGAACACGATGTTCAATGCCAAATCGATTTTAATACATTCAGTCACGGTGTGCGGTTATATACACGAAGAGTGCGCCAATATTTAAAAGCAAAGTAAAACTCGCGCGCGTTATATTTACGCACACACACACAAACACGCATTCTGTAATACCTCATACCCATCATAATATATGCAATGGCGGTCGTCGAGTTTATAGGCATATTACAGTTAGCATGTCTATCGTGGTTTACGTAATTGCATTTGCGAAGAGACTAAAATTATTATTATTTTACGAGGAGAGAACAATACATAAAACTATGATATTGTGAACACATTATATAATACGCATATTATCCAATATGTTCTTAAAAAAATTGTATCCGCAAGAACTGTATTATGATCATTGTTTATGTATTATCAAGAGCAGTCCTGTAGGATTTGCGGGACTCGGGATAAAAATATAGTTTCCTGGTGTCTCTTAACAATTTAAGAGAACGTGATACCCGCATGTATTGTCTCCGTCTTACAAGTTCGTAACATAGACAATTTTACGCTCAGCAGAACACGTGTAGCTCCGTTAAGTTAAAAAATT